>NC_079883.1:7924642-7950409 GCF_029227915.1 Hydractinia symbiolongicarpus | reverse complement strand
ACCATGTCTGACGCAGCAGCTAAAGGAGGAAAACAGGCACCTAAAGTAGCCAAGAAAGGTGAAAAAAGAGCCGGCAAAAAAGGAGGAAAGATTGGTGGAACTGGTGAAAAGAAACGCAAGAGAAAGAGAAAGGAAAGTTATGCTATTTACATCTACAATGTTTTGAAACAAGTTCACCCAGATGTCGGAGTTTCAAGCAAAGCTATGAGCATCATGAACTCATTTGTCAACGACATCTTTGAGCGCATTGCTTCCGAAGCTTCGCGTTTGGCTCTTCAAAACAAAAAGTCGACCATCTCTTCTCGTGAAATTCAAACCGCAGTACGTCTTCTCTTGCCTGGAGAACTTGCAAAACACGCAGTCAGTGAAGGAACAAAAGCCGTCACAAAATACACAAGCAGCAAGTAAACCAACGTCTACCAAACACAAACGGTCTTTTTTAAGACCACACATCTTTAAAAAAACATTTACTTGGCGTCACTACAAGTTAACCGAAGTTAATAAAACTTCTAAATAATGTGCTTAAGAACACTAGCCTACATTTAAAATACTTCCCCATGTGTGTGTGTGGATTAGCTTCACTTTTCATACGTATTATTAGCTGTACTTGCAGAAAAGACAAGTACATTGATCCATGTTATTGCTTACATTTAACTTAACCCAGCTTTTCACGGAAACACTCCCAGGCAAATTAACCCTACAAAGTATTTCTAAATTTTTTTTGTGTCATATATGACATAGTATCGTATAGCAATAAATGTAACTGTGACAAGACTTTACACATTGTGTAATTTGGAAGCGTGCACAAAGTAATGTTTTAAAAGATTTGTGGCTATAAAAATAGCCGTTTTTGTTGAGCAATGACAACGCTTAACCTCCGAATCCGTAAAGAGTTCTTCCTTGACGTTTTAAGGCATAAACAACATCCATAGCGGTAACGGTCTTGCGTTTAGCGTGCTCTGTGTAGGTTACAGCATCACGAATAACATTCTCTAAGAAAACCTTCAGTACACCTCTGGTTTCCTCATAGATAAGGCCAGAGATACGTTTGACACCACCTCGTCGAGCAAGACGTCGAATAGCAGGTTTTGTGATTCCCTGAATGTTATCACGAAGAATTTTTCGGTGACGTTTAGCACCTCCTTTTCCCAATCCTTTACCTCCTTTTCCGCGTCCAGACATATTGATATAGTTGCGTACAGAACGAGTACAAAAACAACGTTTGAGTTAACAGAATTCAGACAGCTTTAAAAAGAGGCCATAAAATTACTACTGCTCGTGGAAACACCCTAATTAACCAATAGAGTTGCGTCATTACAAAATGTTCCGAACATTTTGTACATTTTTTTAAGTAAAACTGTAGTTTTTTTAAAAATTCGTGGTCTTAATGTTTCAGTAAGGCAATAATTTGGCATCGTTGGAATTCGCCAAACCTTCTGCTACTTACTAAAAAAAAAAAAAGTCAAAGCTTTTGTGTATCAGAAGATACAGCCGTTTTCCCGTAGCCAAAAAACACAGATTTTATAAAAATGTTAAAGTAATGAGCGTAATGTCATTATGCAGCCAATCAGAAATTACTTTCTTAGCACCAATCAAATGGTTTGTTTTGAACCTTAGCTGTCAATCAATATGAGAAATAAAACTTTGGCGCGATAGTGCATTTTAGACCGTCTTGTGTATCCGTACTACATCGACTTCTTAAAATATGGCTCGTACAAAGCAAACTGCACGTAAATCTACTGGAGGAAAGGCTCCACGAAAACAACTCGCCACTAAAGCTGCGAGGAAAAGCGCACCAGCT
This sequence comes from Hydractinia symbiolongicarpus, assembly GCF_029227915.1. Taxonomy (NCBI): domain Eukaryota; kingdom Metazoa; phylum Cnidaria; class Hydrozoa; order Anthoathecata; family Hydractiniidae; genus Hydractinia; species Hydractinia symbiolongicarpus. The sequence goes on along the minus strand of NC_079883.1, from coordinate 7,948,608 downwards.
ACTGGAGGAGTGAAAAAACCACATCGTTACAGACCTGGTACAGTTGCTCTCAGAGAAATCAGAAGATACCAGAAGTCAACCGAGCTCTTGATCCGCAAGTTGCCTTTCCAGCGTCTTGTGCGAGAAATTGCTCAGGACTTCAAAACAGATCTGCGATTCCAGAGCACAGCCGTTATGGCTCTGCAAGAGGCTTCTGAAGCGTACCTTGTTGGCTTGTTCGAGGATACTAACTTGTGTGCCATTCACGCAAAACGAGTTACAATCATGCCTAAAGACATCCAGTTGGCAAGAAGAATTCGTGGGGAACGTGCCTAAGCATCTTACCAAACAAAAAACGGCTATTTTTATAGCCACACATCCATAAAAAATATTACGGCTAGCTTTTTATATCAAACTTTGTTCTGCTTTCTGTTTAAATTTTATGCTACATAAAAATTTTATGCTACATAAAGTTTGACAATGTTAAAAATATGAAGGGCAAGAAAAGTAAAAGCAAGAAAATAAGAAATTTAAAAACGAAAATACTTAAACTTAGGGAATCTAATCTTAAAATTACTCTTTTTTAACTGTTTAAGTGACTTAAACAAGTTTAACTTTGTACCAAGATAATGTTTTTTTGTAAATGTGTGGCTATAAAAATAGCCGTTTGTTAATGTAATAGCCAGATACACACAAATTATTTTTTTGCGGTCTTCTTTGCTGCCTTTTTGGGAGTCTTTTTGACCTTCTTTGCTGCAGGTTTTTTAGCAACAGGCTTCTTTGTGGGTTTCTTAGCTGCTGGTTTCTTAGCCGAGGCTTTCTTTGTGGCAGGCTTCTTTGCTGCTTTCTTTGGCGTGCTCTTCTTTGCTGGCTTCTTTTTTGGTGTACTTTTTCTTTGCAGTAGGCTTCTTTGCCGTTGGCTTTTTTGCTGCGGCCTTTTTCTTAGGTTTTTCTTTTTTTACCTGACCTAGCTTGAATGATCCAGAAGCACCAGTGCCTTTAGTTTGAATCAAATCGCCTGATGTTACTCCTCGTTTAAGAGCCATTTTCAGATGATGATCTGAGTTTCAGCAACTTTGTAATTTGCATGAATATATTTTGTAATAGCTTGGCGAGATGAACCACCGCGTTCCTTTAGGGTAGCGATAGCAGCCTTGATCATGTCCACATATTTAGGGTGATCAGCTGTCTTCTTTGCAGCAGGTTTCTTCTTGGGTGCGATTTTCTTTGGAGAAGCTGCTTCACTCATTTTTAATGTTTTCTTACAACAATCCAACGATAAACGATGCTTGTTATCACAGTAGAAGTATACTAAACATTACCGTGTAAATGAGATATAATTTAAGACGGTGCGAAGTATGCGGACGTAAAAGTACCACTCCCGGGAATTGATTTGGCGCGAAAACAGAAATGTGTGTTTCTGTACATCGTATAATGTCCGTTTTGGGAGCCGCGACTATGCGAAAGCATGTTAATTTTTATTTGTAGCACGACGCAATAGTCTGAAAGAGAAGCTGCTGGAGTTTGAGGTCTTCAGCATTACATCTACTCTGTTAATTTGGGCTTCTTCCGCGCCCGTGTTAGGATTTTCATAAAGCGTTCTTTGGTTTGCGTTGCGTATGTCGGCCTACATCATCGACACGGCCTGTTTCCGGCTATTAGGAGCAATTCATATATTGGGCACTGCGTTTCGACTTTTTTATTAGACCACAGTAAAAAAATTCACTCACAGAAGTCCCTTTCTTTCATGGCTACAAACACGAAGAATTCTGTCGTAAGTAAAACGAATGCGCAAGCCAAAATAACGATGGGGCGAAGTCATAAGCATCGCCCTGTGGCCCAATGGATAAGGCATCTGACTACGAATCAGGGGATTCCAGGTTCGACTCCTGGCAGGGTCGCACTGTCGCATTTCGGCTGCATGGTCTACTGTGTAACGCGCGCGCACGTTCTGGCGTAATGCGTTGATAAACGGAATGTACGCAGTCATATTGGAAAGTAATATCACGCACTTAGTATCGTCGCCTTTGTTAGCATTCATGTAAGTTACCATCCACTCGCTACAGTCGCTCTCCATCCTACGGGCTAAATCAACAGCCGTGATTTTTACTATGTCGCCGTCCATCCGTACGCGGTGACAGTTGTAAGCTTTACAGTAACGTGACATGCTCCACAAGCAGTTACGGTGTGTGGACGATGCCTATCATGGCAACGCTTGTTCTTTATCGCTTCTCGGCCTAATGGCTAAGATCAAGTGTAGTATCTGTTCTTATCAGTTTAATATCTGGTAGGCCATTCTCTGAATGGTCAGTATATTAATCTGATTTTTGGCCTTGGGTCATGGAGGTGGATTCATTCACGCCGTGACCACGGGTTGCCTTGGTGTTGCACTATTACCGATGGCGGCCCACATAAGCAATAAAAGAATAATAGCAGTCCTCTTTCCGACGGCACTCTGCATAGTCTACGGCGGGAACAAAACGCGTACACTGGGGAGAATACAGCCTATGCCCCGCGACACGGCAGTTTATAACACACTCAAGCCACAAGCATTAACAAACTTTGAAGGGTACCCTCATGCTACGGTGCAGTTCCAACTCATACTTACCTGACGGGGAAGTAAAGACTGATCAATGAGGGTTTTCTTCCAGAGTGAGGCTCTTGCATTGCACTACGCTTGGGCTGACCTCTGCGATTACTGCAAACGTCAGTAACTCGACCGTACAATTTCTGGTAGTGGGGGCCTGCGTCCGCGCTCGCCCCCTCCTTAATTCAAAATGAATGAGCTTAGAAAAGTTGCGCGGCCAAATGTCGGTGGTGACTTAAACGCTAAGGTAAAACCTCGCTTGGCTGTTACGAAACGTGATTGCGATATAAGTCCTCGGAAGGCGGCGGAATTTTATTTTATTTGCCATTCCGTCAGGGTTATTGGATGATCGGCAATAGATCGAGTTTGTATGCATTTGAAAGCTCTTTTTTCTCGTACTATCACCTGAAAATGTCGTAGGAAAATGTCATAGGAAACACTTTCAACAACCGCCACGTTCCTTAATTGTTATAACAAGAAATATATCACAGCACCATTGAAATGAAAAGGCAACAAATGAAAATGAAAAGCCTACGACACCGGGAGTTCCCAGGCGGTCCCCCATCCAAGTACTATCCCGGCCCGACGATGCTTAACTTCCGTGATCAGACGAGAACGGGTGTGTTCATCGTGGTATGGCCGTAGACATTAGTAGGGGCAAATACGTGCAATTTATTTTGACGTTGTGATCAAATTTTTTTATTTAATTTCTTTGAGTTACTTAGGACAAGGCGTATGCATGGATTATCTATTAGACTTTAAGGTTATAGTTTTGTGAAAAAAACAATGTTTTTTAAAGATGTGTGGCTATAAAAATAGCCGTTGTTTTCTGAGTGTAGCGGTTTACTTCTTCTGTCCTTTGTCGTTCTTCTTTGGGAGTAAGACAGCTTGAATGTTTGGCAAAACACCACCAGCTGCAATGGTTACACCGCTCAAAAGTTTGTTTAATTCTTCATCATTACGAACAGCCAATTGTAAATGTCTTGGAATAATCCTAGCTTTTTTGTTGTCTCTTGCTGCGTTACCAGCCAACTCCAATATCTCAGCAGATAAATATTCCAAGACGGCTGCTAAGTAAACTGGTGCTCCAGATCCAATTCGGTTAGCATAGTGCCCTCTACGAAGGAATCTATGCACTCTACCGACTGGAAATTGAAGTCCAGCTCTTGAGGATCTTGTCTTGGCTTTAGCCTTAGCTTTTCCACCTTTTCCACGTCCAGACATAACTGCGATTTGATTTGTAAGTTAATACAAAAACGTACGAATATTTAACGTAAGTGTTAACGAAATAAACTTTACTCGTTTTTTCATCATAAAAATAGGATCGAAATCATGTTTTTTTAACCAATCATAATTAAGTATTAAACAAAAGATTTTTTTTTTAACCAATTAAATTGCGTATCGGCGTTTTCGGATCGAATTCGATCCGATTTTTTTACTTATAAACAAAAAGTTTTGACTTGCAGTTTAATGCTTATTTACAAGTTAAGTAGCAAAAATTTTTAACCATGTCTGACGCAGCAGCTAAAGGAGGAAAACAGGCACCTAAAGTAGCCAAGAAAGGTGAAAAAAGAGCCGGCAAAAAAGGAGGAAAGATTGGTGGAACTGGTGAAAAGAAACGCAAGAGAAAGAGAAAGGAAAGTTATGCTATTTACATCTACAATGTTTTGAAACAAGTTCACCCAGATGTCGGAGTTTCAAGCAAAGCTATGAGCATCATGAACTCATTTGTCAACGACATCTTTGAGCGCATTGCTTCCGAAGCTTCGCGTTTGGCTCTTCAAAACAAAAAGTCGACCATCTCTTCTCGTGAAATTCAAACCGCAGTACGTCTTCTCTTGCCTGGAGAACTTGCAAAACACGCAGTCAGTGAAGGAACAAAAGCCGTCACAAAATACACAAGCAGCAAGTAAACCAACGTCTACCAAACACAAACGGTCTTTTTTAAGACCACACATCTTTAAAAAAACATTTACTTGGCGTCACTACAAGTTAACCGAAGTTAATAAAACTTCTAAATAATGTGCTTAAGAACACTAGCCTACATTTAAAATACTTCCCCATGTGTGTGTGTGGATTAGCTTCACTTTTCATACGTATTATTAGCTGTACTTGCAGAAAAGACAAGTACATTGATCCATGTTATTGCTTACATTTAACTTAACCCAGCTTTTCACGGAAACACTCCCAGGCAAATTAACCCTACAAAGTATTTCTAAATTTTTTTTGTGTCATATATGACATAGTATCGTATAGCAATAAATGTAACTGTGACAAGACTTTACACATTGTGTAATTTGGAAGCGTGCACAAAGTAATGTTTTAAAAGATTTGTGGCTATAAAAATAGCCGTTTTTGTTGAGCAATGACAACGCTTAACCTCCGAATCCGTAAAGAGTTCTTCCTTGACGTTTTAAGGCATAAACAACATCCATAGCGGTAACGGTCTTGCGTTTAGCGTGCTCTGTGTAGGTTACAGCATCACGAATAACATTCTCTAAGAAAACCTTCAGTACACCTCTGGTTTCCTCATAGATAAGGCCAGAGATACGTTTGACACCACCTCGTCGAGCAAGACGTCGAATAGCAGGTTTTGTGATTCCCTGAATGTTATCACGAAGAATTTTTCGGTGACGTTTAGCACCTCCTTTTCCCAATCCTTTACCTCCTTTTCCGCGTCCAGACATATTGATATAGTTGCGTACAGAACGAGTACAAAAACAACGTTTGAGTTAACAGAATTCAGACAGCTTTAAAAAGAGGCCATAAAATTACCTACTGCTCGTGGAAACACCCTAATTAACCAATAGAGTTGCGTCATTACAAAATGTTCCGAACATTTTGTACATTTTTTTAAGTAAAACTGTAGTTTTTTTAAAAATTCGTGGTCTTAATGTTTCAGTAAGGCAATAAATTTGGCATCGTTGGAATTCGCCAAACCTTCTGCTACTTACTAAAAAAAAAAAAAGTCAAAAGCTTTTGTGTATCAGAAGATACAGCCGTTTTCCCGTAGCCAAAAAACACAGATTTTATAAAAATGTTAAAGTAATGAGCGTAATGTCATTATGCAGCCAATCAGAAATTACTTTCTTAGCACCAATCAAATGGTTTGTTTTGAACCTTAGCTGTCAATCAATATGAGAAATAAAACTTTGGCGCGATAGTGCATTTTAGACCGTCTTGTGTATCCGTACTACATCGACTTCTTAAAATATGGCTCGTACAAAGCAAACTGCACGTAAATCTACTGGAGGAAAGGCTCCACGAAAACAACTCGCCACTAAAGCTGCGAGGAAAAGCGCACCAGCTACTGGAGGAGTGAAAAAACCACATCGTTACAGACCTGGTACAGTTGCTCTCAGAGAAATCAGAAGATACCAGAAGTCAACCGAGCTCTTGATCCGCAAGTTGCCTTTCCAGCGTCTTGTGCGAGAAATTGCTCAGGACTTCAAAACAGATCTGCGATTCCAGAGCACAGCCGTTATGGCTCTGCAAGAGGCTTCTGAAGCGTACCTTGTTGGCTTGTTCGAGGATACTAACTTGTGTGCCATTCACGCAAAACGAGTTACAATCATGCCTAAAGACATCCAGTTGGCAAGAAGAATTCGTGGGGAACGTGCCTAAGCATCTTACCAAACAAAAAACGGCTATTTTTATAGCCACACATCCATAAAAAATATTACGGCTAGCTTTTTATATCAAACTTTGTTCTGCTTTCTGTTTAAATTTTATGCTACATAAAAATTTTATGCTACATAAAGTTTGACAATGTTAAAAATATGAAGGGCAAGAAAAGTAAAAGCAAGAAAATAAGAAATTTAAAAACGAAAATACTTAAACTTAGGGAATCTAATCTTAAAATTACTCTTTTTTAACTGTTTAAGTGACTTAAACAAGTTTAACTTTGTACCAAGATAATGTTTTTTTGTAAATGTGTGGCTATAAAAATAGCCGTTTGTTAATGTAATAGCCAGATACACACAAATTATTTTTTTGCGGTCTTCTTTGCTGCCTTTTTGGGAGTCTTTTTGACCTTCTTTGCTGCAGGTTTTTTAGCAACAGGCTTCTTTGTGGGTTTCTTAGCTGCTGGTTTCTTAGCCGAGGCTTTCTTTGTGGCAGGCTTCTTTGCTGCTTTCTTTGGCGTGCTCTTCTTTGCTGGCTTCTTTTTTGGTGTACTTTTCTTTGCAGTAGGCTTCTTTGCCGTTGGCTTTTTTGCTGCGGCCTTTTTCTTAGGTTTTTCTTTTTTTACCTGACCTAGCTTGAATGATCCAGAAGCACCAGTGCCTTTAGTTTGAATCAAATCGCCTGATGTTACTCCTCGTTTAAGAGCCATTTTCAGATGATGATCTGAGTTTTCAGCAACTTTGTAATTTGCATGAATATATTTTGTAATAGCTTGGCGAGATGAACCACCGCGTTCCTTTAGGGTAGCGATAGCAGCCTTGATCATGTCCACATATTTAGGGTGATCAGCTGTCTTCTTTGCAGCAGGTTTCTTCTTGGGTGCGATTTTCTTTGGAGAAGCTGCTTCACTCATTTTTAATGTTTTCTTACAACAATCCAACGATAAACGATGCTTGTTATCACAGTAGAAGTATACTAAACATTACCGTGTAAATGAGATATAATTTAAGACGGTGCGAAGTATGCGGACGTAAAAGTACCACTCCCGGGAATTGATTTGGCGCGAAAACAGAAATGTGTGTTTCTGTACATCGTATAATGTCCGTTTTGGGAGCCGCGACTATGCGAAAGCATGTTAATTTTTATTTGTAGCACGACGCAATAGTCTGAAAGAGAAGCTGCTGGAGTTTGAGGTCTTCAGCATTACATCTACTCTGTTAATTTGGGCTTCTTCCGCGCCCGTGTTAGGATTTTCATAAAGCGTTCTTTGGTTTGCGTTGCGTATGTCGGCCTACATCATCGACACGGCCTGTTTCCGGCTATTAGGAGCAATTCATATATTGGGCACTGCGTTTCGACTTTTTTATTAGACCACAGTAAAAAAATTCACTCACAGAAGTCCCTTTCTTTCATGGCTACAAACACGAAGAATTCTGTCGTAAGTAAAACGAATGCGCAAGCCAAAATAACGATGGGGCGAAGTCATAAGCATCGCCCTGTGGCCCAATGGATAAGGCATCTGACTACGAATCAGGGGATTCCAGGTTCGACTCCTGGCAGGGTCGCACTGTCGCATTTCGGCTGCATGGTCTACTGTGTAACGCGCGCGCACGTTCTGGCGTAATGCGTTGATAAACGGAATGTACGCAGTCATATTGGAAAGTAATATCACGCACTTAGTATCGTCGCCTTTGTTAGCATTCATGTAAGTTACCATCCACTCGCTACAGTCGCTCTCCATCCTACGGCTAAATCAACAGCCGTGATTTTTACTATGTCGCCGTCCATCCGTACGCGGTGACAGTTGTAAGCTTTACAGTAACGTGACATGCTCCACAAGCAGTTACGGTGTGTGGACGATGCCTATCATGGCAACGCTTGTTCTTTATCGCTTCTCGGCCTAATGGCTAAGATCAAGTGTAGTATCTGTTCTTATCAGTTTAATATCTGGTAGGCCATTCTCTGAATGGTCAGTATATTAATCTGATTTTTGGCCTTGGGTCATGGAGGTGGATTCATTCACGCCGTGACCACGGGTTGCCTTGGTGTTGCACTATTACCGATGGCGGCCCACATAAGCAATAAAAGAATAATAGCAGTCCTCTTTCCGACGGCACTCTGCATAGTCTACGGCGGGAACAAAACGCGTACACTGGGGGAGAATACAGCCTATGCCCCGCGACACGGCAGTTTATAACACACTCAAGCCACAAGCATTAACAAACTTTGAAGGGTACCCTCATGCTACGGTGCAGTTCCAACTCATACTTACCTGACGGGGAAGTAAAGACTGATCAATGAGGGTTTTCTTCCAGAGTGAGGCTCTTGCATTGCACTACGCTTGGGCTGACCTCTGCGATTACTGCAAACGTCAGTAACTCGACCGTACAATTTCTGGTAGTGGGGGCCTGCGTCCGCGCTCGCCCCCTCCTTAATTCAAAATGAATGAGCTTAGAAAAGTTGCGCGGCCAAATGTCGGTGGTGACTTAAACGCTAAGGTAAAACCTCGCTTGGCTGTTACGAAACGTGATTGCGATATAAGTCCTCGGAAGGCGGCGGAATTTTATTTTATTTGCCATTCCGTCAGGGTTATTGGATGATCGGCAATAGATCGAGTTTGTATGCATTTGAAAGCTCTTTTTTCTCGTACTATCACCTGAAAATGTCGTAGGAAAATGTCATAGGAAACACTTTCAACAACCGCCACGTTCCTTAATTGTTATAACAAGAAATATATCACAGCACCATTGAAATGAAAAGGCAACAAATGAAAATGAAAAGCCTACGACACCGGGAGTTCCCAGGCGGTCCCCCATCCAAGTACTATCCCGGCCCGACGATGCTTAACTTCCGTGATCAGACGAGAACGGGTGTGTTCATCGTGGTATGGCCGTAGACATTAGTAGGGGCAAATACGTGCAATTTATTTTGACGTTGTGATCAAATTTTTTTATTTAATTTCTTTGAGTTACTTAGGACAAGGCGTATGCATGGATTATCTATTAGACTTTAAGGTTATAGTTTTGTGAAAAAAACAATGTTTTTTTAAAGATGTGTGGCTATAAAAATAGCCGTTGTTTTCTGAGTGTAGCGGTTTACTTCTTCTGTCCTTTGTCGTTCTTCTTTGGGAGTAAGACAGCTTGAATGTTTGGCAAAACACCACCAGCTGCAATGGTTACACCGCTCAAAAGTTTGTTTAATTCTTCATCATTACGAACAGCCAATTGTAAATGTCTTGGAATAATCCTAGCTTTTTTGTTGTCTCTTGCTGCGTTACCAGCCAACTCCAATATCTCAGCAGATAAATATTCCAAGACGGCTGCTAAGTAAACTGGTGCTCCAGATCCAATTCGGTTAGCATAGTGCCCTCTACGAAGGAATCTATGCACTCTACCGACTGGAAATTGAAGTCCAGCTCTTGAGGATCTTGTCTTGGCTTTAGCCTTAGCTTTTCCACCTTTTCCACGTCCAGACATAACTGCGATTTGATTTGTAAGTTAATACAAAAACGTACGAATATTTAACGTAAGTGTTAACGAAATAAACTTTACTCGTTTTTTCATCATAAAAATAGGATCGAAATCATGTTTTTTTAACCAATCATAATTAAGTATTAAACAAAAGATTTTTTTTTTAACCAATTAAATTGCGTATCGGCGTTTTCGGATCGAATTCGATCCGATTTTTTTACTTATAAACAAAAAGTTTTGACTTGCAGTTTAATGCTTATTTACAAGTTAAGTAGCAAAAATTTTTAACCATGTCTGACGCAGCAGCTAAAGGAGGAAAACAGGCACCTAAAGTAGCCAAGAAAGGTGAAAAAAGAGCCGGCAAAAAAGGAGGAAAGATTGGTGGAACTGGTGAAAAGAAACGCAAGAGAAAGAGAAAGGAAAGTTATGCTATTTACATCTACAATGTTTTGAAACAAGTTCACCCAGATGTCGGAGTTTCAAGCAAAGCTATGAGCATCATGAACTCATTTGTCAACGACATCTTTGAGCGCATTGCTTCCGAAGCTTCGCGTTTGGCTCTTCAAAACAAAAAGTCGACCATCTCTTCTCGTGAAATTCAAACCGCAGTACGTCTTCTCTTGCCTGGAGAACTTGCAAAACACGCAGTCAGTGAAGGAACAAAAGCCGTCACAAAATACACAAGCAGCAAGTAAACCAACGTCTACCAAACACAAACGGTCTTTTTTAAGACCACACATCTTTAAAAAAACATTTACTTGGCGTCACTACAAGTTAACCGAAGTTAATAAAACTTCTAAATAATGTGCTTAAGAACACTAGCCTACATTTAAAATACTTCCCCATGTGTGTGTGTGGATTAGCTTCACTTTTCATACGTATTATTAGCTGTACTTGCAGAAAAGACAAGTACATTGATCCATGTTATTGCTTACATTTAACTTAACCCAGCTTTTCACGGAAACACTCCCAGGCAAATTAACCCTACAAAGTATTTCTAAATTTTTTTTGTGTCATATATGACATAGTATCGTATAGCAATAAATGTAACTGTGACAAGACTTTACACATTGTGTAATTTGGAAGCGTGCACAAAGTAATGTTTTAAAAGATTTGTGGCTATAAAAATAGCCGTTTTTGTTGAGCAATGACAACGCTTAACCTCCGAATCCGTAAAGAGTTCTTCCTTGACGTTTTAAGGCATAAACAACATCCATAGCGGTAACGGTCTTGCGTTTAGCGTGCTCTGTGTAGGTTACAGCATCACGAATAACATTCTCTAAGAAAACCTTCAGTACACCTCTGGTTTCCTCATAGATAAGGCCAGAGATACGTTTGACACCACCTCGTCGAGCAAGACGTCGAATAGCAGGTTTTGTGATTCCCTGAATGTTATCACGAAGAATTTTTCGGTGACGTTTAGCACCTCCTTTTCCCAATCCTTTACCTCCTTTTCCGCGTCCAGACATATTGATATAGTTGCGTACAGAACGAGTACAAAAACAACGTTTGAGTTAACAGAATTCAGACAGCTTTAAAAAGAGGCCATAAAATTACCTACTGCTCGTGGAAACACCCTAATTAACCAATAGAGTTGCGTCATTACAAAATGTTCCGAACATTTTGTACATTTTTTTAAGTAAAACTGTAGTTTTTTTAAAAATTCGTGGTCTTAATGTTTCAGTAAGGCAATAAATTTGGCATCGTTGGAATTCGCCAAACCTTCTGCTACTTACTAAAAAAAAAAAAAGTCAAAAGCTTTTGTGTATCAGAAGATACAGCCGTTTTCCCGTAGCCAAAAAACACAGATTTTATAAAAATGTTAAAGTAATGAGCGTAATGTCATTATGCAGCCAATCAGAAATTACTTTCTTAGCACCAATCAAATGGTTTGTTTTGAACCTTAGCTGTCAATCAATATGAGAAATAAAACTTTGGCGCGATAGTGCATTTTAGACCGTCTTGTGTATCCGTACTACATCGACTTCTTAAAATATGGCTCGTACAAAGCAAACTGCACGTAAATCTACTGGAGGAAAGGCTCCACGAAAACAACTCGCCACTAAAGCTGCGAGGAAAAGCGCACCAGCTACTGGAGGAGTGAAAAAACCACATCGTTACAGACCTGGTACAGTTGCTCTCAGAGAAATCAGAAGATACCAGAAGTCAACCGAGCTCTTGATCCGCAAGTTGCCTTTCCAGCGTCTTGTGCGAGAAATTGCTCAGGACTTCAAAACAGATCTGCGATTCCAGAGCACAGCCGTTATGGCTCTGCAAGAGGCTTCTGAAGCGTACCTTGTTGGCTTGTTCGAGGATACTAACTTGTGTGCCATTCACGCAAAACGAGTTACAATCATGCCTAAAGACATCCAGTTGGCAAGAAGAATTCGTGGGGAACGTGCCTAAGCATCTTACCAAACAAAAAACGGCTATTTTTATAGCCACACATCCATAAAAAATATTACGGCTAGCTTTTTATATCAAACTTTGTTCTGCTTTCTGTTTAAATTTTATGCTACATAAAAATTTTATGCTACATAAAGTTTGACAATGTTAAAAATATGAAGGGCAAGAAAAGTAAAAGCAAGAAAATAAGAAATTTAAAAACGAAAATACTTAAACTTAGGGAATCTAATCTTAAAATTACTCTTTTTTAACTGTTTAAGTGACTTAAACAAGTTTAACTTTGTACCAAGATAATGTTTTTTTGTAAATGTGTGGCTATAAAAATAGCCGTTTGTTAATGTAATAGCCAGATACACACAAATTATTTTTTTGCGGTCTTCTTTGCTGCCTTTTTGGGAGTCTTTTTGACCTTCTTTGCTGCAGGTTTTTTAGCAACAGGCTTCTTTGTGGGTTTCTTAGCTGCTGGTTTCTTAGCCGAGGCTTTCTTTGTGGCAGGCTTCTTTGCTGCTTTCTTTGGCGTGCTCTTCTTTGCTGGCTTCTTTTTTGGTGTACTTTTCTTTGCAGTAGGCTTCTTTGCCGTTGGCTTTTTTGCTGCGGCCTTTTTCTTAGGTTTTTCTTTTTTTACCTGACCTAGCTTGAATGATCCAGAAGCACCAGTGCCTTTAGTTTGAATCAAATCGCCTGATGTTACTCCTCGTTTAAGAGCCATTTTCAGATGATGATCTGAGTTTTCAGCAACTTTGTAATTTGCATGAATATATTTTGTAATAGCTTGGCGAGATGAACCACCGCGTTCCTTTAGGGTAGCGATAGCAGCCTTGATCATGTCCACATATTTAGGGTGATCAGCTGTCTTCTTTGCAGCAGGTTTCTTCTTGGGTGCGATTTTCTTTGGAGAAGCTGCTTCACTCATTTTTAATGTTTTCTTACAACAATCCAACGATAAACGATGCTTGTTATCACAGTAGAAGTATACTAAACATTACCGTGTAAATGAGATATAATTTAAGACGGTGCGAAGTATGCGGACGTAAAAGTACCACTCCCGGGAATTGATTTGGCGCGAAAACAGAAATGTGTGTTTCTGTACATCGTATAATGTCCGTTTTGGGAGCCGCGACTATGCGAAAGCATGTTAATTTTTATTTGTAGCACGACGCAATAGTCTGAAAGAGAAGCTGCTGGAGTTTGAGGTCTTCAGCATTACATCTACTCTGTTAATTTGGGCTTCTTCCGCGCCCGTGTTAGGATTTTCATAAAGCGTTCTTTGGTTTGCGTTGCGTATGTCGGCCTACATCATCGACACGGCCTGTTTCCGGCTATTAGGAGCAATTCATATATTGGGCACTGCGTTTCGACTTTTTTATTAGACCACAGTAAAAAAATTCACTCACAGAAGTCCCTTTCTTTCATGGCTACAAACACGAAGAATTCTGTCGTAAGTAAAACGAATGCGCAAGCCAAAATAACGATGGGGCGAAGTCATAAGCATCGCCCTGTGGCCCAATGGATAAGGCATCTGACTACGAATCAGGGGATTCCAGGTTCGACTCCTGGCAGGGTCGCACTGTCGCATTTCGGCTGCATGGTCTACTGTGTAACGCGCGCGCACGTTCTGGCGTAATGCGTTGATAAACGGAATGTACGCAGTCATATTGGAAAGTAATATCACGCACTTAGTATCGTCGCCTTTGTTAGCATTCATGTAAGTTACCATCCACATCGCTACAGTCGCTCTCCATCCTACGGCTAAATCAACAGCCGTGATTTTTACTATGTCGCCGTCCATCCGTACGCGGTGACAGTTGTAAGCTTTACAGTAACGTGACATGCTCCACAAGCAGTTACGGTGTGTGGACGATGCCTATCATGGCAACGCTTGTTCTTTATCGCTTCTCGGCCTAATGGCTAAGATCAAGTGTAGTATCTGTTCTTATCAGTTTAATATCTGGTAGGCCATTCTCTGAATGGTCAGTATATTAATCTGATTTTTGGCCTTGGGTCATGGAGGTGGATTCATTCACGCCGTGACCACGGGTTGCCTTGGTGTTGCACTATTACCGATGGCGGCCCACATAAGCAATAAAAGAATAATAGCAGTCCTCTTTCCGACGGCACTCTGCATAGTCTACGGCGGGAACAAAACGCGTACACTGGGGGAGAATACAGCCTATGCCCCGCGACACGGCAGTTTATAACACACTCAAGCCACAAGCATTAACAAACTTTGAAGGGTACCCTCATGCTACGGTGCAGTTCCAACTCATACTTACCTGACGGGGAAGTAAAGACTGATCAATGAGGGTTTTCTTCCAGAGTGAGGCTCTTGCATTGCACTACGCTTGGGCTGACCTCTGCGATTACTGCAAACGTCAGTAACTCGACCGTACAATTTCTGGTAGTGGGGGCCTGCGTCCGCGCTCGCCCCCTCCTTAATTCAAAATGAATGAGCTTAGAAAAGTTGCGCGGCCAAATGTCGGTGGTGACTTAAACGCTAAGGTAAAACCTCGCTTGGCTGTTACGAAACGTGATTGCGATATAAGTCCTCGGAAGGCGGCGGAATTTTATTTTATTTGCCATTCCGTCAGGGTTATTGGATGATCGGCAATAGATCGAGTTTGTATGCATTTGAAAGCTCTTTTTTCTCGTACTATCACCTGAAAATGTCGTAGGAAAATGTCATAGGAAACACTTTCAACAACCGCCACGTTCCTTAATTGTTATAACAAGAAATATATCACAGCACCATTGAAATGAAAAGGCAACAAATGAAAATGAAAAGCCTACGACACCGGGAGTTCCCAGGCGGTCCCCCATCCAAGTACTATCCCGGCCCGACGATGCTTAACTTCCGTGATCAGACGAGAACGGGTGTGTTCATCGTGGTATGGCCGTAGACATTAGTAGGGGCAAATACGTGCAATTTATTTTGACGTTGTGATCAAATTTTTTTATTTAATTTCTTTGAGTTACTTAGGACAAGGCGTATGCATGGATTATCTATTAGACTTTAAGGTTATAGTTTTGTGAAAAAAACAATGTTTTTTTAAAGATGTGTGGCTATAAAAATAGCCGTTGTTTTCTGAGTGTAGCGGTTTACTTCTTCTGTCCTTTGTCGTTCTTCTTTGGGAGTAAGACAGCTTGAATGTTTGGCAAAACACCACCAGCTGCAATGGTTACACCGCTCAAAAGTTTGTTTAATTCTTCATCATTACGAACAGCCAATTGTAAATGTCTTGGAATAATCCTAGCTTTTTTGTTGTCTCTTGCTGCGTTACCAGCCAACTCCAATATCTCAGCAGATAAATATTCCAAGACGGCTGCTAAGTAAACTGGTGCTCCAGATCCAATTCGGTTAGCATAGTGCCCTCTACGAAGGAATCTATGCACTCTACCGACTGGAAATTGAAGTCCAGCTCTTGAGGATCTTGTCTTGGCTTTAGCCTTAGCTTTTCCACCTTTTCCACGTCCAGACATAACTGCGATTTGATTTGTAAGTTAATACAAAAACGTACGAATATTTAACGTAAGTGTTAACGAAATAAACTTTACTCGTTTTTTCATCATAAAAATAGGATCGAAATCATGTTTTTTTAACCAATCATAATTAAGTATTAAACAAAAGATTTTTTTTTTAACCAATTAAATTGCGTATCGGCGTTTTCGGATCGAATTCGATCCGATTTTTTTACTTATAAACAAAAAGTTTTGACTTGCAGTTTAATGCTTATTTACAAGTTAAGTAGCAAAAATTTTTAACCATGTCTGACGCAGCAGCTAAAGGAGGAAAACAGGCACCTAAAGTAGCCAAGAAAGGTGAAAAAAGAGCCGGCAAAAAAGGAGGAAAGATTGGTGGAACTGGTGAAAAGAAACGCAAGAGAAAGAGAAAGGAAAGTTATGCTATTTACATCTACAATGTTTTGAAACAAGTTCACCCAGATGTCGGAGTTTCAAGCAAAGCTATGAGCATCATGAACTCATTTGTCAACGACATCTTTGAGCGCATTGCTTCCGAAGCTTCGCGTTTGGCTCTTCAAAACAAAAAGTCGACCATCTCTTCTCGTGAAATTCAAACCGCAGTACGTCTTCTCTTGCCTGGAGAACTTGCAAAACACGCAGTCAGTGAAGGAACAAAAGCCGTCACAAAATACACAAGCAGCAAGTAAACCAACGTCTACCAAACACAAACGGTCTTTTTTAAGACCACACATCTTTAAAAAAACATTTACTTGGCGTCACTACAAGTTAACCGAAGTTAATAAAACTTCTAAATAATGTGCTTAAGAACACTAGCCTACATTTAAAATACTTCCCCATGTGTGTGTGTGGATTAGCTTCACTTTTCATACGTATTATTAGCTGTACTTGCAGAAAAGACAAGTACATTGATCCATGTTATTGCTTACATTTAACTTAACCCAGCTTTTCACGGAAACACTCCCAGGCAAATTAACCCTACAAAGTATTTCTAAATTTTTTTTGTGTCATATATGACATAGTATCGTATAGCAATAAATGTAACTGTGACAAGACTTTACACATTGTGTAATTTGGAAGCGTGCACAAAGTAATGTTTTAAAAGATTTGTGGCTATAAAAATAGCCGTTTTTGTTGAGCAATGACAACGCTTAACCTCCGAATCCGTAAAGAGTTCTTCCTTGACGTTTTAAGGCATAAACAACATCCATAGCGGTAACGGTCTTGCGTTTAGCGTGCTCTGTGTAGGTTACAGCATCACGAATAACATTCTCTAAGAAAACCTTCAGTACACCTCTGGTTTCCTCATAGATAAGGCCAGAGATACGTTTGACACCACCTCGTCGAGCAAGACGTCGAATAGCAGGTTTTGTGATTCCCTGAATGTTATCACGAAGAATTTTTCGGTGACGTTTAGCACCTCCTTTTCCCAATCCTTTACCTCCTTTTCCGCGTCCAGACATATTGATATAGTTGCGTACAGAACGAGTACAAAAACAACGTTTGAGTTAACAGAATTCAGACAGCTTTAAAAAGAGGCCATAAAATTACCTACTGCTCGTGGAAACACCCTAATTAACCAATAGAGTTGCGTCATTACAAAATGTTCCGAACATTTTGTACATTTTTTTAAGTAAAACTGTAGTTTTTTTAAAAATTCGTGGTCTTAATGTTTCAGTAAGGCAATAAATTTGGCATCGTTGGAATTCGCCAAACCTTCTGCTACTTACTAAAAAAAAAAAAAAGTCAAAAGCTTTTGTGTATCAGAAGATACAGCCGTTTTCCCGTAGCCAAAAAACACAGATTTTATAAAAATGTTAAAGTAATGAGCGTAATGTCATTATGCAGCCAATCAGAAATTACTTTCTTAGCACCAATCAAATGGTTTGTTTTGAACCTTAGCTGTCAATCAATATGAGAAATAAAACTTTGGCGCGATAGTGCATTTTAGACCGTCTTGTGTATCCGTACTACATCGACTTCTTAAAATATGGCTCGTACAAAGCAAACTGCACGTAAATCTACTGGAGGAAAGGCTCCACGAAAACAACTCGCCACTAAAGCTGCGAGGAAAAGCGCACCAGCTACTGGAGGAGTGAAAAAACCACATCGTTACAGACCTGGTACAGTTGCTCTCAGAGAAATCAGAAGATACCAGAAGTCAACCGAGCTCTTGATCCGCAAGTTGCCTTTCCAGCGTCTTGTGCGAGAAATTGCTCAGGACTTCAAAACAGATCTGCGATTCCAGAGCACAGCCGTTATGGCTCTGCAAGAGGCTTCTGAAGCGTACCTTGTTGGCTTGTTCGAGGATACTAACTTGTGTGCCATTCACGCAAAACGAGTTACAATCATGCCTAAAGACATCCAGTTGGCAAGAAGAATTCGTGGGGAACGTGCCTAAGCATCTTACCAAACAAAAAACGGCTATTTTTATAGCCACACATCCATAAAAAATATTACGGCTAGCTTTTTATATCAAACTTTGTTCTGCTTTCTGTTTAAATTTTATGCTACATAAAAATTTTATGCTACATAAAGTTTGACAATGTTAAAAATATGAAGGGCAAGAAAAGTAAAAGCAAGAAAATAAGAAATTTAAAAACGAAAATACTTAAACTTAGGGAATCTAATCTTAAAATTACTCTTTTTTAACTGTTTAAGTGACTTAAACAAGTTTAACTTTGTACCAAGATAATGTTTTTTTGTAAATGTGTGGCTATAAAAATAGCCGTTTGTTAATGTAATAGCCAGATACACACAAATTATTTTTTTGCGGTCTTCTTTGCTGCCTTTTTGGGAGTCTTTTTGACCTTCTTTGCTGCAGGTTTTTTAGCAACAGGCTTCTTTGTGGGTTTCTTAGCTGCTGGTTTCTTAGCCGAGGCTTTCTTTGTGGCAGGCTTCTTTGCTGCTTTCTTTGGCGTGCTCTTCTTTGCTGGCTTCTTTTTTGGTGTACTTTTCTTTGCAGTAGGCTTCTTTGCCGTTGGCTTTTTTGCTGCGGCCTTTTTCTTAGGTTTTTCTTTTTTTACCTGACCTAGCTTGAATGATCCAGAAGCACCAGTGCCTTTAGTTTGAATCAAATCGCCTGATGTTACTCCTCGTTTAAGAGCCATTTTCAGATGATGATCTGAGTTTTCAGCAACTTTGTAATTTGCATGAATATATTTTGTAATAGCTTGGCGAGATGAACCACCGCGTTCCTTTAGGGTAGCGATAGCAGCCTTGATCATGTCCACATATTTAGGGTGATCAGCTGTCTTCTTTGCAGCAGGTTTCTTCTTGGGTGCGATTTTCTCTTGGAGAAGCTGCTTCACTCATTTTTAATGTTTTCTTACAACAATCCAACGATAAACGATGCTTGTTATCACAGTAGAAGTATACTAAACATTACCGTGTAAATGAGATATAATTTAAGACGGTGCGAAGTATGCGGACGTAAAAGTACCACTCCCGGGAATTGATTTGGCGCGAAAACAGAAATGTGTGTTTCTGTACATCGTATAATGTCCGTTTTGGGAGCCGCGACTATGCGAAAGCATGTTAATTTTTATTTGTAGCACGACGCAATAGTCTGAAAGAGAAGCTGCTGGAGTTTGAGGTCTTCAGCATTACATCTACTCTGTTAATTTGGGCTTCTTCCGCGCCCGTGTTAGGATTTTCATAAAGCGTTCTTTGGTTTGCGTTGCGTATGTCGGCCTACATCATCGACACGGCCTGTTTCCGGCTATTAGGAGCAATTCATATATTGGGCACTGCGTTTCGACTTTTTTATTAGACCACAGTAAAAAAATTCACTCACAGAAGTCCCTTTCTTTCATGGCTACAAACACGAAGAATTCTGTCGTAAGTAAAACGAATGCGCAAGCCAAAATAACGATGGGGCGAAGTCATAAGCATCGCCCTGTGGCCCAATGGATAAGGCATCTGACTACGAATCAGGGGATTCCAGGTTCGACTCCTGGCAGGGTCGCACTGTCGCATTTCGGCTGCATGGTCTACTGTGTAACGCGCGCGCACGTTCTGGCGTAATGCGTTGATAAACGGAATGTACGCAGTCATATTGGAAAGTAATATCACGCACTTAGTATCGTCGCCTTTGTTAGCATTCATGTAAGTTACCATCCACTCGCTACAGTCGCTCTCCATCCTACGGCTAAATCAACAGCCGTGATTTTTACTATGTCGCCGTCCATCCGTACGCGGTGACAGTTGTAAGCTTTACAGTAACGTGACATGCTCCACAAGCAGTTACGGTGTGTGGACGATGCCTATCATGGCAACGCTTGTTCTTTATCGCTTCTCGGCCTAATGGCTAAGATCAAGTGTAGTATCTGTTCTTATCAGTTTAATATCTGGTAGGCCATTCTCTGAATGGTCAGTATATTAATCTGATTTTTGGCCTTGGGTCATGGAGGTGGATTCATTCACGCCGTGACCACGGGTTGCCTTGGTGTTGCACTATTACCGATGGCGGCCCACATAAGCAATAAAAGAATAATAGCAGTCCTCTTTCCGACGGCACTCTGCATAGTCTACGGCGGGAACAAAACGCGTACACTGGGGGAGAATACAGCCTATGCCCCGCGACACGGCAGTTTATAACACACTCAAGCCACAAGCATTAACAAACTTTGAAGGGTACCCTCATGCTACGGTGCAGTTCCAACTCATACTTACCTGACGGGGAAGTAAAGACTGATCAATGAGGGTTTTCTTCCAGAGTGAGGCTCTTGCATTGCACTACGCTTGGGCTGACCTCTGCGATTACTGCAAACGTCAGTAACTCGACCGTACAATTTCTGGTAGTGGGGGCCTGCGTCCGCGCTCGCCCCCTCCTTAAGTCAAAATGAATGAGCTTAGAAAAGTTGCGCGGCCAAATGTCGGTGGTGACTTAAACGCTAAGGTAAAACCTCGCTTGGCTGTTACGAAACGTGATTGCGATATAAGTCCTCGGAAGGCGGCGGAATTTTATTTTATTTGCCATTCCGTCAGGGTTATTGGATGATCGGCAATAGATCGAGTTTGTATGCATTTGAAAGCTCTTTTTTCTCGTACTATCACCTGAAAATGTCGTAGGAAAATGTCATAGGAAACACTTTCAACAACCGCCACGTTCCTTAATTGTTATAACAAGAAATATATCACAGCACCATTGAAATGAAAAGGCAACAAATGAAAATGAAAAGCCTACGACACCGGGAGTTCCCAGGCGGTCCCCCATCCAAGTACTATCCCGGCCCGACGATGCTTAACTTCCGTGATCAGACGAGAACGGGTGTGTTCATCGTGGTATGGCCGTAGACATTAGTAGGGGCAAATACGTGCAATTTATTTTGACGTTGTGATCAAATTTTTTTATTTAATTTCTTTGAGTTACTTAGGACAAGGCGTATGCATGGATTATCTATTAGACTTTAAGGTTATAGTTTTGTGAAAAAAACAATGTTTTTTTAAAGATGTGTGGCTATAAAAATAGCCGTTGTTTTCTGAGTGTAGCGGTTTACTTCTTCTGTCCTTTGTCGTTCTTCTTTGGGAGTAAGACAGCTTGAATGTTTGGCAAAACACCACCAGCTGCAATGGTTACACCGCTCAAAAGTTTGTTTAATTCTTCATCATTACGAACAGCCAATTGTAAATGTCTTGGAATAATCCTAGCTTTTTTGTTGTCTCTTGCTGCGTTACCAGCCAACTCCAATATCTCAGCAGATAAATATTCCAAGACGGCTGCTAAGTAAACTGGTGCTCCAGATCCAATTCGGTTAGCATAGTGCCCTCTACGAAGGAATCTATGCACTCTACCGACTGGAAATTGAAGTCCAGCTCTTGAGGATCTTGTCTTGGCTTTAGCCTTAGCTTTTCCACCTTTTCCACGTCCAGACATAACTGCGATTTGATTTGTAAGTTAATACAAAAACGTACGAATATTTAACGTAAGTGTTAACGAAATAAACTTTACTCGTTTTTTCATCATAAAAATAGGATCGAAATCATGTTTTTTTAACCAATCATAATTAAGTATTAAACAAAAGATTTTTTTTTTAACCAATTAAATTGCGTATCGGCGTTTTCGGATCGAATTCGATCCGATTTTTTTACTTATAAACAAAAAGTTTTGACTTGCAGTTTAATGCTTATTTACAAGTTAAGTAGCAAAAATTTTTAACCATGTCTGACGCAGCAGCTAAAGGAGGAAAACAGGCACCTAAAGTAGCCAAGAAAGGTGAAAAAAGAGCCGGCAAAAAAGGAGGAAAGATTGGTGGAACTGGTGAAAAGAAACGCAAGAGAAAGAGAAAGGAAAGTTATGCTATTTACATCTACAATGTTTTGAAACAAGTTCACCCAGATGTCGGAGTTTCAAGCAAAGCTATGAGCATCATGAACTCATTTGTCAACGACATCTTTGAGCGCATTGCTTCCGAAGCTTCGCGTTTGGCTCTTCAAAACAAAAAGTCGACCATCTCTTCTCGTGAAATTCAAACCGCAGTACGTCTTCTCTTGCCTGGAGAACTTGCAAAACACGCAGTCAGTGAAGGAACAAAAGCCGTCACAAAATACACAAGCAGCAAGTAAACCAACGTCTACCAAACACAAACGGTCTTTTTTAAGACCACACATCTTTAAAAAAACATTTACTTGGCGTCACTACAAGTTAACCGAAGTTAATAAAACTTCTAAATAATGTGCTTAAGAACACTAGCCTACATT
Source organism: Hydractinia symbiolongicarpus (assembly GCF_029227915.1). NCBI lineage: Eukaryota > Metazoa > Cnidaria > Hydrozoa > Anthoathecata > Hydractiniidae > Hydractinia > Hydractinia symbiolongicarpus. The sequence continues at coordinate 7,926,363 of NC_079883.1, read as the reverse complement.
TAAAATACTTCCCCATGTGTGTGTGTGGATTAGCTTCACTTTTCATACGTATTATTAGCTGTACTTGCAGAAAAGACAAGTACATTGATCCATGTTATTGCTTACATTTAACTTAACCCAGCTTTTCACGGAAACACTCCCAGGCAAATTAACCCTACAAAGTATTTCTAAATTTTTTTTGTGTCATATATGACATAGTATCGTATAGCAATAAATGTAACTGTGACAAGACTTTACACATTGTGTAATTTGGAAGCGTGCACAAAGTAATGTTTTAAAAGATTTGTGGCTATAAAAATAGCCGTTTTTGTTGAGCAATGACAACGCTTAACCTCCGAATCCGTAAAGAGTTCTTCCTTGACGTTTTAAGGCATAAACAACATCCATAGCGGTAACGGTCTTGCGTTTAGCGTGCTCTGTGTAGGTTACAGCATCACGAATAACATTCTCTAAGAAAACCTTCAGTACACCTCTGGTTTCCTCATAGATAAGGCCAGAGATACGTTTGACACCACCTCGTCGAGCAAGACGTCGAATAGCAGGTTTTGTGATTCCCTGAATGTTATCACGAAGAATTTTTCGGTGACGTTTAGCACCTCCTTTTCCCAATCCTTTACCTCCTTTTCCGCGTCCAGACATATTGATATAGTTGCGTACAGAACGAGTACAAAAACAACGTTTGAGTTAACAGAATTCAGACAGCTTTAAAAAGAGGCCATAAAATTACCTACTGCTCGTGGAAACACCCTAATTAACCAATAGAGTTGCGTCATTACAAAATGTTCCGAACATTTTGTACATTTTTTTAAGTAAAACTGTAGTTTTTTTAAAAATTCGTGGTCTTAATGTTTCAGTAAGGCAATAAATTTGGCATCGTTGGAATTCGCCAAACCTTCTGCTACTTACTAAAAAAAAAAAAAGTCAAAAGCTTTTGTGTATCAGAAGATACAGCCGTTTTCCCGTAGCCAAAAAACACAGATTTTATAAAAATGTTAAAGTAATGAGCGTAATGTCATTATGCAGCCAATCAGAAATTACTTTCTTAGCACCAATCAAATGGTTTGTTTTGAACCTTAGCTGTCAATCAATATGAGAAATAAAACTTTGGCGCGATAGTGCATTTTAGACCGTCTTGTGTATCCGTACTACATCGACTTCTTAAAATATGGCTCGTACAAAGCAAACTGCACGTAAATCTACTGGAGGAAAGGCTCCACGAAAACAACTCGCCACTAAAGCTGCGAGGAAAAGCGCACCAGCTACTGGAGGAGTGAAAAAAACCACATCGTTACAGACCTGGTACAGTTGCTCTCAGAGAAATCAGAAGATACCAGAAGTCAACCGAGCTCTTGATCCGCAAGTTGCCTTTCCAGCGTCTTGTGCGAGAAATTGCTCAGGACTTCAAAACAGATCTGCGATTCCAGAGCACAGCCGTTATGGCTCTGCAAGAGGCTTCTGAAGCGTACCTTGTTGGCTTGTTCGAGGATACTAACTTGTGTGCCATTCACGCAAAACGAGTTACAATCATGCCTAAAGACATCCAGTTGGCAAGAAGAATTCGTGGGGAACGTGCCTAAGCATCTTACCAAACAAAAAACGGCTATTTTTATAGCCACACATCCATAAAAAATATTACGGCTAGCTTTTTATATCAAACTTTGTTCTGCTTTCTGTTTAAATTTTATGCTACATAAAAATTTTATGCTACATAAAGTTTGACA
>NC_079883.1:7871723-7924142 GCF_029227915.1 Hydractinia symbiolongicarpus | reverse complement strand
GGCTAAGATCAAGTGTAGTATCTGTTCTTATCAGTTTAATATCTGGTAGGCCATTCTCTGAATGGTCAGTATATTAATCTGATTTTTGGCCTTGGGTCATGGAGGTGGATTCATTCACGCCGTGACCACGGGTTGCCTTGGTGTTGCACTATTACCGATGGCGGCCCACATAAGCAATAAAAGAATAATAGCAGTCCTCTTTCCGACGGCACTCTGCATAGTCTACGGCGGGAACAAAACGCGTACACTGGGGGAGAATACAGCCTATGCCCCGCGACACGGCAGTTTATAACACACTCAAGCCACAAGCATTAACAAACTTTGAAGGGTACCCTCATGCTACGGTGCAGTTCCAACTCATACTTACCTGACGGGGAAGTAAAGACTGATCAATGAGGGTTTTCTTCCAGAGTGAGGCTCTTGCATTGCACTACGCTTGGGCTGACCTCTGCGATTACTGCAAACGTCAGTAACTCGACCGTACAATTTCTGGTAGTGGGGGCCTGCGTCCGCGCTCGCCCCCTCCTTAAGTCAAAATGAATGAGCTTAGAAAAGTTGCGCGGCCAAATGTCGGTGGTGACTTAAACGCTAAGGTAAAACCTCGCTTGGCTGTTACGAAACGTGATTGCGATATAAGTCCTCGGAAGGCGGCGGAATTTTATTTTATTTGCCATTCCGTCAGGGTTATTGGATGATCGGCAATAGATCGAGTTTGTATGCATTTGAAAGCTCTTTTTTCTCGTACTATCACCTGAAAATGTCGTAGGAAAATGTCATAGGAAACACTTTCAACAACCGCCACGTTCCTTAATTGTTATAACAAGAAATATATCACAGCACCATTGAAATGAAAAGGCAACAAATGAAAATGAAAAGCCTACGACACCGGGAGTTCCCAGGCGGTCCCCCATCCAAGTACTATCCCGGCCCGACGATGCTTAACTTCCGTGATCAGACGAGAACGGGTGTGTTCATCGTGGTATGGCCGTAGACATTAGTAGGGGCAAATACGTGCAATTTATTTTGACGTTGTGATCAAATTTTTTTTATTTAATTTCTTTGAGTTACTTAGGACAAGGCGTATGCATGGATTATCTATTAGACTTTAAGGTTATAGTTTTGTGAAAAAAACAATGTTTTTTTAAAGATGTGTGGCTATAAAAATAGCCGTTGTTTTCTGAGTGTAGCGGTTTACTTCTTCTGTCCTTTGTCGTTCTTCTTTGGGAGTAAGACAGCTTGAATGTTTGGCAAAACACCACCAGCTGCAATGGTTACACCGCTCAAAAGTTTGTTTAATTCTTCATCATTACGAACAGCCAATTGTAAATGTCTTGGAATAATCCTAGCTTTTTTGTTGTCTCTTGCTGCGTTACCAGCCAACTCCAATATCTCAGCAGATAAATATTCCAAGACGGCTGCTAAGTAAACTGGTGCTCCAGATCCAATTCGGTTAGCATAGTGCCCTCTACGAAGGAATCTATGCACTCTACCGACTGGAAATTGAAGTCCAGCTCTTGAGGATCTTGTCTTGGCTTTAGCCTTAGCTTTTCCACCTTTTCCACGTCCAGACATAACTGCGATTTGATTTGTAAGTTAATACAAAAACGTACGAATATTTAACGTAAGTGTTAACGAAATAAACTTTACTCGTTTTTTCATCATAAAAATAGGATCGAAATCATGTTTTTTTAACCAATCATAATTAAGTATTAAACAAAAGATTTTTTTTTTAACCAATTAAATTGCGTATCGGCGTTTTCGGATCGAATTCGATCCGATTTTTTTACTTATAAACAAAAAGTTTTGACTTGCAGTTTAATGCTTATTTACAAGTTAAGTAGCAAAAATTTTTAACCATGTCTGACGCAGCAGCTAAAGGAGGAAAAACAGGCACCTAAAGTAGCCAAGAAAGGTGAAAAAAGAGCCGGCAAAAAAGGAGGAAAGATTGGTGGAACTGGTGAAAAGAAACGCAAGAGAAAGAGAAAGGAAAGTTATGCTATTTACATCTACAATGTTTTGAAACAAGTTCACCCAGATGTCGGAGTTTCAAGCAAAGCTATGAGCATCATGAACTCATTTGTCAACGACATCTTTGAGCGCATTGCTTCCGAAGCTTCGCGTTTGGCTCTTCAAAACAAAAAGTCGACCATCTCTTCTCGTGAAATTCAAACCGCAGTACGTCTTCTCTTGCCTGGAGAACTTGCAAAACACGCAGTCAGTGAAGGAACAAAAGCCGTCACAAAATACACAAGCAGCAAGTAAACCAACGTCTACCAAACACAAACGGTCTTTTTTAAGACCACACATCTTTAAAAAAACATTTACTTGGCGTCACTACAAGTTAACCGAAGTTAATAAAACTTCTAAATAATGTGCTTAAGAACACTAGCCTACATTTAAAATACTTCCCCATGTGTGTGTGTGGATTAGCTTCACTTTTCATACGTATTATTAGCTGTACTTGCAGAAAAGACAAGTACATTGATCCATGTTATTGCTTACATTTAACTTAACCCAGCTTTTCACGGAAACACTCCCAGGCAAATTAACCCTACAAAGTATTTCTAAATTTTTTTTGTGTCATATATGACATAGTATCGTATAGCAATAAATGTAACTGTGACAAGACTTTACACATTGTGTAATTTGGAAGCGTGCACAAAGTAATGTTTTAAAAGATTTGTGGCTATAAAAATAGCCGTTTTTGTTGAGCAATGACAACGCTTAACCTCCGAATCCGTAAAGAGTTCTTCCTTGACGTTTTAAGGCATAAACAACATCCATAGCGGTAACGGTCTTGCGTTTAGCGTGCTCTGTGTAGGTTACAGCATCACGAATAACATTCTCTAAGAAAACCTTCAGTACACCTCTGGTTTCCTCATAGATAAGGCCAGAGATACGTTTGACACCACCTCGTCGAGCAAGACGTCGAATAGCAGGTTTTGTGATTCCCTGAATGTTATCACGAAGAATTTTTCGGTGACGTTTAGCACCTCCTTTTCCCAATCCTTTACCTCCTTTTCCGCGTCCAGACATATTGATATAGTTGCGTACAGAACGAGTACAAAAACAACGTTTGAGTTAACAGAATTCAGACAGCTTTAAAAAGAGGCCATAAAATTACCTACTGCTCGTGGAAACACCCTAATTAACCAATAGAGTTGCGTCATTACAAAATGTTCCGAACATTTTGTACATTTTTTTAAGTAAAACTGTAGTTTTTTTAAAAATTCGTGGTCTTAATGTTTCAGTAAGGCAATAAATTTGGCATCGTTGGAATTCGCCAAACCTTCTGCTACTTACTAAAAAAAAAAAAAGTCAAAAGCTTTTGTGTATCAGAAGATACAGCCGTTTTCCCGTAGCCAAAAAACACAGATTTTATAAAAATGTTAAAGTAATGAGCGTAATGTCATTATGCAGCCAATCAGAAATTACTTTCTTAGCACCAATCAAATGGTTTGTTTTGAACCTTAGCTGTCAATCAATATGAGAAATAAAACTTTGGCGCGATAGTGCATTTTAGACCGTCTTGTGTATCCGTACTACATCGACTTCTTAAAATATGGCTCGTACAAAGCAAACTGCACGTAAATCTACTGGAGGAAAGGCTCCACGAAAACAACTCGCCACTAAAGCTGCGAGGAAAAGCGCACCAGCTACTGGAGGAGTGAAAAAACCACATCGTTACAGACCTGGTACAGTTGCTCTCAGAGAAATCAGAAGATACCAGAAGTCAACCGAGCTCTTGATCCGCAAGTTGCCTTTCCAGCGTCTTGTGCGAGAAATTGCTCAGGACTTCAAAACAGATCTGCGATTCCAGAGCACAGCCGTTATGGCTCTGCAAGAGGCTTCTGAAGCGTACCTTGTTGGCTTGTTCGAGGATACTAACTTGTGTGCCATTCACGCAAAACGAGTTACAATCATGCCTAAAGACATCCAGTTGGCAAGAAGAATTCGTGGGGAACGTGCCTAAGCATCTTACCAAACAAAAAACGGCTATTTTTATAGCCACACATCCATAAAAAATATTACGGCTAGCTTTTTATATCAAACTTTGTTCTGCTTTCTGTTTAAATTTTATGCTACATAAAAATTTTATGCTACATAAAGTTTGACAATGTTAAAAATATGAAGGGCAAGAAAAGTAAAAGCAAGAAAATAAGAAATTTAAAAACGAAAATACTTAAACTTAGGGAATCTAATCTTAAAATTACTCTTTTTTAACTGTTTAAGTGACTTAAACAAGTTTAACTTTGTACCAAGATAATGTTTTTTTGTAAATGTGTGGCTATAAAAATAGCCGTTTGTTAATGTAATAGCCAGATACACACAAATTATTTTTTTGCGGTCTTCTTTGCTGCCTTTTTGGGAGTCTTTTTGACCTTCTTTGCTGCAGGTTTTTTAGCAACAGGCTTCTTTGTGGGTTTCTTAGCTGCTGGTTTCTTAGCCGAGGCTTTCTTTGTGGCAGGCTTCTTTGCTGCTTTCTTTGGCGTGCTCTTCTTTGCTGGCTTCTTTTTTGGTGTACTTTTCTTTGCAGTAGGCTTCTTTGCCGTTGGCTTTTTTGCTGCGGCCTTTTTCTTAGGTTTTTCTTTTTTTACCTGACCTAGCTTGAATGATCCAGAAGCACCAGTGCCTTTAGTTTGAATCAAATCGCCTGATGTTACTCCTCGTTTAAGAGCCATTTTCAGATGATGATCTGAGTTTTCAGCAACTTTGTAATTTGCATGAATATATTTTGTAATAGCTTGGCGAGATGAACCACCGCGTTCCTTTAGGGTAGCGATAGCAGCCTTGATCATGTCCACATATTTAGGGTGATCAGCTGTCTTCTTTGCAGCAGGTTTCTTCTTGGGTGCGATTTTCTTTGGAGAAGCTGCTTCACTCATTTTTAATGTTTTCTTACAACAATCCAACGATAAACGATGCTTGTTATCACAGTAGAAGTATACTAAACATTACCGTGTAAATGAGATATAATTTAAGACGGTGCGAAGTATGCGGACGTAAAAGTACCACTCCCGGGAATTGATTTGGCGCGAAAACAGAAATGTGTGTTTCTGTACATCGTATAATGTCCGTTTTGGGAGCCGCGACTATGCGAAAGCATGTTAATTTTTATTTGTAGCACGACGCAATAGTCTGAAAGAGAAGCTGCTGGAGTTTGAGGTCTTCAGCATTACATCTACTCTGTTAATTTGGGCTTCTTCCGCGCCCGTGTTAGGATTTTCATAAAGCGTTCTTTGGTTTGCGTTGCGTATGTCGGCCTACATCATCGACACGGCCTGTTTCCGGCTATTAGGAGCAATTCATATATTGGGCACTGCGTTTCGACTTTTTTATTAGACCACAGTAAAAAAATTCACTCACAGAAGTCCCTTTCTTTCATGGCTACAAACACGAAGAATTCTGTCGTAAGTAAAACGAATGCGCAAGCCAAAATAACGATGGGGCGAAGTCATAAGCATGGCCCTGTGGCCCAATGGATAAGGCATCTGACTACGAATCAGGGGATTCCAGGTTCGACTCCTGGCAGGGTCGCACTGTCGCATTTCGGCTGCATGGTCTACTGTGTAACGCGCGCGCACGTTCTGGCGTAATGCGTTGATAAACGGAATGTACGCAGTCATATTGGAAAGTAATATCACGCACTTAGTATCGTCGCCTTTGTTAGCATTCATGTAAGTTACCATCCACTCGCTACAGTCGCTCTCCATCCTACGGCTAAATCAACAGCCGTGATTTTTACTATGTCGCCGTCCATCCGTACGCGGTGACAGTTGTAAGCTTTACAGTAACGTGACATGCTCCACAAGCAGTTACGGTGTGTGGACGATGCCTATCATGGCAACGCTTGTTCTTTATCGCTTCTCGGCCTAATGGCTAAGATCAAGTGTAGTATCTGTTCTTATCAGTTTAATATCTGGTAGGCCATTCTCTGAATGGTCAGTATATTAATCTGATTTTTGGCCTTGGGTCATGGAGGTGGATTCATTCACGCCGTGACCACGGGTTGCCTTGGTGTTGCACTATTACCGATGGCGGCCCACATAAGCAATAAAAGAATAATAGCAGTCCTCTTTCCGACGGCACTCTGCATAGTCTACGGCGGGAACAAAACGCGTACACTGGGGGAGAATACAGCCTATGCCCCGCGACACGGCAGTTTATAACACACTCAAGCCACAAGCATTAACAAACTTTGAAGGGTACCCTCATGCTACGGTGCAGTTCCAACTCATACTTACCTGACGGGGAAGTAAAGACTGATCAATGAGGGTTTTCTTCCAGAGTGAGGCTCTTGCATTGCACTACGCTTGGGCTGACCTCTGCGATTACTGCAAACGTCAGTAACTCGACCGTACAATTTCTGGTAGTGGGGGCCTGCGTCCGCGCTCGCCCCCTCCTTAAGTCAAAATGAATGAGCTTAGAAAAGTTGCGCGGCCAAATGTCGGTGGTGACTTAAACGCTAAGGTAAAACCTCGCTTGGCTGTTACGAAACGTGATTGCGATATAAGTCCTCGGAAGGCGGCGGAATTTTATTTTATTTGCCATTCCGTCAGGGTTATTGGATGATCGGCAATAGATCGAGTTTGTATGCATTTGAAAGCTCTTTTTTCTCGTACTATCACCTGAAAATGTCGTAGGAAAATGTCATAGGAAACACTTTCAACAACCGCCACGTTCCTTAATTGTTATAACAAGAAATATATCACAGCACCATTGAAATGAAAAGGCAACAAATGAAAATGAAAAGCCTACGACACCGGGAGTTCCCAGGCGGTCCCCCATCCAAGTACTATCCCGGCCCGACGATGCTTAACTTCCGTGATCAGACGAGAACGGGTGTGTTCATCGTGGTATGGCCGTAGACATTAGTAGGGGCAAATACGTGCAATTTATTTTGACGTTGTGATCAAATTTTTTTATTTAATTTCTTTGAGTTACTTAGGACAAGGCGTATGCATGGATTATCTATTAGACTTTAAGGTTATAGTTTTGTGAAAAAAACAATGTTTTTTTAAAGATGTGTGGCTATAAAAATAGCCGTTGTTTTCTGAGTGTAGCGGTTTACTTCTTCTGTCCTTTGTCGTTCTTCTTTGGGAGTAAGACAGCTTGAATGTTTGGCAAAACACCACCAGCTGCAATGGTTACACCGCTCAAAAGTTTGTTTAATTCTTCATCATTACGAACAGCCAATTGTAAATGTCTTGGAATAATCCTAGCTTTTTTGTTGTCTCTTGCTGCGTTACCAGCCAACTCCAATATCTCAGCAGATAAATATTCCAAGACGGCTGCTAAGTAAACTGGTGCTCCAGATCCAATTCGGTTAGCATAGTGCCCTCTACGAAGGAATCTATGCACTCTACCGACTGGAAATTGAAGTCCAGCTCTTGAGGATCTTGTCTTGGCTTTAGCCTTAGCTTTTCCACCTTTTCCACGTCCAGACATAACTGCGATTTGATTTGTAAGTTAATACAAAAACGTACGAATATTTAACGTAAGTGTTAACGAAATAAACTTTACTCGTTTTTTCATCATAAAAATAGGATCGAAATCATGTTTTTTTAACCAATCATAATTAAGTATTAAACAAAAGATTTTTTTTTTAACCAATTAAATTGCGTATCGGCGTTTTCGGATCGAATTCGATCCGATTTTTTTACTTATAAACAAAAAGTTTTGACTTGCAGTTTAATGCTTATTTACAAGTTAAGTAGCAAAAATTTTTAACCATGTCTGACGCAGCAGCTAAAGGAGGAAAACAGGCACCTAAAGTAGCCAAGAAAGGTGAAAAAAGAGCCGGCAAAAAAGGAGGAAAGATTGGTGGAACTGGTGAAAAGAAACGCAAGAGAAAGAGAAAGGAAAGTTATGCTATTTACATCTACAATGTTTTGAAACAAGTTCACCCAGATGTCGGAGTTTCAAGCAAAGCTATGAGCATCATGAACTCATTTGTCAACGACATCTTTGAGCGCATTGCTTCCGAAGCTTCGCGTTTGGCTCTTCAAAACAAAAAGTCGACCATCTCTTCTCGTGAAATTCAAACCGCAGTACGTCTTCTCTTGCCTGGAGAACTTGCAAAACACGCAGTCAGTGAAGGAACAAAAGCCGTCACAAAATACACAAGCAGCAAGTAAACCAACGTCTACCAAACACAAACGGTCTTTTTTAAGACCACACATCTTTAAAAAAACATTTACTTGGCGTCACTACAAGTTAACCGAAGTTAATAAAACTTCTAAATAATGTGCTTAAGAACACTAGCCTACATTTAAAATACTTCCCCATGTGTGTGTGTGGATTAGCTTCACTTTTCATACGTATTATTAGCTGTACTTGCAGAAAAGACAAGTACATTGATCCATGTTATTGCTTACATTTAACTTAACCCAGCTTTTCACGGAAACACTCCCAGGCAAATTAACCCTACAAAGTATTTCTAAATTTTTTTTGTGTCATATATGACATAGTATCGTATAGCAATAAATGTAACTGTGACAAGACTTTACACATTGTGTAATTTGGAAGCGTGCACAAAGTAATGTTTTAAAAGATTTGTGGCTATAAAAATAGCCGTTTTTGTTGAGCAATGACAACGCTTAACCTCCGAATCCGTAAAGAGTTCTTCCTTGACGTTTTAAGGCATAAACAACATCCATAGCGGTAACGGTCTTGCGTTTAGCGTGCTCTGTGTAGGTTACAGCATCACGAATAACATTCTCTAAGAAAACCTTCAGTACACCTCTGGTTTCCTCATAGATAAGGCCAGAGATACGTTTGACACCACCTCGTCGAGCAAGACGTCGAATAGCAGGTTTTGTGATTCCCTGAATGTTATCACGAAGAATTTTTCGGTGACGTTTAGCACCTCCTTTTCCCAATCCTTTACCTCCTTTTCCGCGTCCAGACATATTGATATAGTTGCGTACAGAACGAGTACAAAAACAACGTTTGAGTTAACAGAATTCAGACAGCTTTAAAAAGAGGCCATAAAATTACCTACTGCTCGTGGAAACACCCTAATTAACCAATAGAGTTGCGTCATTACAAAATGTTCCGAACATTTTGTACATTTTTTTAAGTAAAACTGTAGTTTTTTTAAAAATTCGTGGTCTTAATGTTTCAGTAAGGCAATAAATTTGGCATCGTTGGAATTCGCCAAACCTTCTGCTACTTACTAAAAAAAAAAAAAGTCAAAAGCTTTTGTGTATCAGAAGATACAGCCGTTTTCCCGTAGCCAAAAAACACAGATTTTATAAAAATGTTAAAGTAATGAGCGTAATGTCATTATGCAGCCAATCAGAAATTACTTTCTTAGCACCAATCAAATGGTTTGTTTTGAACCTTAGCTGTCAATCAATATGAGAAATAAAACTTTGGCGCGATAGTGCATTTTAGACCGTCTTGTGTATCCGTACTACATCGACTTCTTAAAATATGGCTCGTACAAAGCAAACTGCACGTAAATCTACTGGAGGAAAGGCTCCACGAAAACAACTCGCCACTAAAGCTGCGAGGAAAAGCGCACCAGCTACTGGAGGAGTGAAAAAACCACATCGTTACAGACCTGGTACAGTTGCTCTCAGAGAAATCAGAAGATACCAGAAGTCAACCGAGCTCTTGATCCGCAAGTTGCCTTTCCAGCGTCTTGTGCGAGAAATTGCTCAGGACTTCAAAACAGATCTGCGATTCCAGAGCACAGCCGTTATGGCTCTGCAAGAGGCTTCTGAAGCGTACCTTGTTGGCTTGTTCGAGGATACTAACTTGTGTGCCATTCACGCAAAACGAGTTACAATCATGCCTAAAGACATCCAGTTGGCAAGAAGAATTCGTGGGGAACGTGCCTAAGCATCTTACCAAACAAAAAACGGCTATTTTTATAGCCACACATCCATAAAAAATATTACGGCTAGCTTTTTATATCAAACTTTGTTCTGCTTTCTGTTTAAATTTTATGCTACATAAAAATTTTATGCTACATAAAGTTTGACAATGTTAAAAATATGAAGGGCAAGAAAAGTAAAAGCAAGAAAATAAGAAATTTAAAAACGAAAATACTTAAACTTAGGGAATCTAATCTTAAAATTACTCTTTTTTAACTGTTTAAGTGACTTAAACAAGTTTAACTTTGTACCAAGATAATGTTTTTTTGTAAATGTGTGGCTATAAAAATAGCCGTTTGTTAATGTAATAGCCAGATACACACAAATTATTTTTTTGCGGTCTTCTTTGCTGCCTTTTTGGGAGTCTTTTTGACCTTCTTTGCTGCAGGTTTTTTAGCAACAGGCTTCTTTGTGGGTTTCTTAGCTGCTGGTTTCTTAGCCGAGGCTTTCTTTGTGGCAGGCTTCTTTGCTGCTTTCTTTGGCGTGCTCTTCTTTGCTGGCTTCTTTTTTGGTGTACTTTTCTTTGCAGTAGGCTTCTTTGCCGTTGGCTTTTTTGCTGCGGCCTTTTTCTTAGGTTTTTCTTTTTTTACCTGACCTAGCTTGAATGATCCAGAAGCACCAGTGCCTTTAGTTTGAATCAAATCGCCTGATGTTACTCCTCGTTTAAGAGCCATTTTCAGATGATGATCTGAGTTTTCAGCAACTTTGTAATTTGCATGAATATATTTTGTAATAGCTTGGCGAGATGAACCACCGCGTTCCTTTAGGGTAGCGATAGCAGCCTTGATCATGTCCACATATTTAGGGTGATCAGCTGTCTTCTTTGCAGCAGGTTTCTTCTTGGGTGCGATTTTCTTTGGAGAAGCTGCTTCACTCATTTTTAATGTTTTCTTACAACAATCCAACGATAAACGATGCTTGTTATCACAGTAGAAGTATACTAAACATTACCGTGTAAATGAGATATAATTTAAGACGGTGCGAAGTATGCGGACGTAAAAGTACCACTCCCGGGAATTGATTTGGCGCGAAAACAGAAATGTGTGTTTCTGTACATCGTATAATGTCCGTTTTGGGTGCCGCGACTATGCGAAAGCATGTTAATTTTTATTTGTAGCACGACGCAATAGTCTGAAAGAGAAGCTGCTGGAGTTTGAGGTCTTCAGCATTACATCTACTCTGTTAATTTGGGCTTCTTCCGCGCCCGTGTTAGGATTTTCATAAAGCGTTCTTTGGTTTGCGTTGCGTATGTCGGCCTACATCATCGACACGGCCTGTTTCCGGCTATTAGGAGCAATTCATATATTGGGCACTGCGTTTCGACTTTTTTATTAGACCACAGTAAAAAAATTCACTCACAGAAGTCCCTTTCTTTCATGGCTACAAACACGAAGAATTCTGTCGTAAGTAAAACGAATGCGCAAGCCAAAATAACGATGGGGCGAAGTCATAAGCATGGCCCTGTGGCCCAATGGATAAGGCATCTGACTACGAATCAGGGGATTCCAGGTTCGACTCCTGGCAGGGTCGCACTGTCGCATTTCGGCTGCATGGTCTACTGTGTAACGCGCGCGCACGTTCTGGCGTAATGCGTTGATAAACGGAATGTACGCAGTCATATTGGAAAGTAATATCACGCACTTAGTATCGTCGCCTTTGTTAGCATTCATGTAAGTTACCATCCACTCGCTACAGTCGCTCTCCATCCTACGGCTAAATCAACAGCCGTGATTTTTACTATGTCGCCGTCCATCCGTACGCGGTGACAGTTGTAAGCTTTACAGTAACGTGACATGCTCCACAAGCAGTTACGGTGTGTGGACGATGCCTATCATGGCAACGCTTGTTCTTTATCGCTTCTCGGCCTAATGGCTAAGATCAAGTGTAGTATCTGTTCTTATCAGTTTAATATCTGGTAGGCCATTCTCTGAATGGTCAGTATATTATTCATTCACGCCGTGACCACGGGTTGCCTTGGTGTTGCACTATTACCGATGGCGGCCCACATAAGCAATAAAAGAATAATAGCAGTCCTCTTTCCGACGGCACTCTGCATAGTCTACGGCGGGAACAAAACGCGTACACTGGGGGAGAATACAGCCTATGCCCCGCGACACGGCAGTTTATAACACACTCAAGCCACAAGCATTAACAAACTTTGAAGGGTACCCTCATGCTACGGTGCAGTTCCAACTCATACTTACCTGACGGGGAAGTAAAGACTGATCAATGAGGGTTTTCTTCCAGAGTGAGGCTCTTGCATTGCACTACGCTTGGGCTGACCTCTGCGATTACTGCAAACGTCAGTAACTCGACCGTACAATTTCTGGTAGTGGGGGCCTGCGTCCGCGCTCGCCCCCTCCTTAAGTCAAAATGAATGAGCTTAGAAAAGTTGCGCGGCCAAATGTCGGTGGTGACTTAAACGCTAAGGTAAAACCTCGCTTGGCTGTTACGAAACGTGATTGCGATATAAGTCCTCGGAAGGCGGCGGAATTTTATTTTATTTGCCATTCCGTCAGGGTTATTGGATGATCGGCAATAGATCGAGTTTGTATGCATTTGAAAGCTCTTTTTTCTCGTACTATCACCTGAAAATGTCGTAGGAAAATGTCATAGGAAACACTTTCAACAACCGCCACGTTCCTTAATTGTTATAACAAGAAATATATCACAGCACCATTGAAATGAAAAGGCAACAAATGAAAATGAAAAGCCTACGACACCGGGAGTTCCCAGGCGGTCCCCCATCCAAGTACTATCCCGGCCCGACGATGCTTAACTTCCGTGATCAGACGAGAACGGGTGTGTTCATCGTGGTATGGCCGTAGACATTAGTAGGGGCAAATACGTGCAATTTATTTTGACGTTGTGATCAAATTTTTTTATTTAATTTCTTTGAGTTACTTAGGACAAGGCGTATGCATGGATTATCTATTAGACTTTAAGGTTATAGTTTTGTGAAAAAAACAATGTTTTTTTAAAGATGTGTGGCTATAAAAATAGCCGTTGTTTTCTGAGTGTAGCGGTTTACTTCTTCTGTCCTTTGTCGTTCTTCTTTGGGAGTAAGACAGCTTGAATGTTTGGCAAAACACCACCAGCTGCAATGGTTACACCGCTCAAAAGTTTGTTTAATTCTTCATCATTACGAACAGCCAATTGTAAATGTCTTGGAATAATCCTAGCTTTTTTGTTGTCTCTTGCTGCGTTACCAGCCAACTCCAATATCTCAGCAGATAAATATTCCAAGACGGCTGCTAAGTAAACTGGTGCTCCAGATCCAATTCGGTTAGCATAGTGCCCTCTACGAAGGAATCTATGCACTCTACCGACTGGAAATTGAAGTCCAGCTCTTGAGGATCTTGTCTTGGCTTTAGCCTTAGCTTTTCCACCTTTTCCACGTCCAGACATAACTGCGATTTGATTTGTAAGTTAATACAAAAACGTACGAATATTTAACGTAAGTGTTAACGAAATAAACTTTACTCGTTTTTTCATCATAAAAATAGGATCGAAATCATGTTTTTTTAACCAATCATAATTAAGTATTAAACAAAAGATTTTTTTTTTAACCAATTAAATTGCGTATCGGCGTTTTCGGATCGAATTCGATCCGATTTTTTTACTTATAAACAAAAAGTTTTGACTTGCAGTTTAATGCTTATTTACAAGTTAAGTAGCAAACATTTTTAACCATGTCTGACGCAGCAGCTAAAGGAGGAAAACAGGCACCTAAAGTAGCCAAGAAAGGTGAAAAAAGAGCCGGCAAAAAAGGAGGAAAGATTGGTGGAACTGGTGAAAAGAAACGCAAGAGAAAGAGAAAGGAAAGTTATGCTATTTACATCTACAATGTTTTGAAACAAGTTCACCCAGATGTCGGAGTTTCAAGCAAAGCTATGAGCATCATGAACTCATTTGTCAACGACATCTTTGAGCGCATTGCTTCCGAAGCTTCGCGTTTGGCTCTTCAAAACAAAAAGTCGACCATCTCTTCTCGTGAAATTCAAACCGCAGTACGTCTTCTCTTGCCTGGAGAACTTGCAAAACACGCAGTCAGTGAAGGAACAAAAGCCGTCACAAAATACACAAGCAGCAAGTAAACCAACGTCTACCAAACACAAACGGTCTTTTTTAAGACCACACATCTTTAAAAAAACATTTACTTGGCGTCACTACAAGTTAACCGAAGTTAATAAAACTTCTAAATAATGTGCTTAAGAACACTAGCCTACATTTAAAATACTTCCCCATGTGTGTGTGTGGATTAGCTTCACTTTTCATACGTATTATTAGCTGTACTTGCAGAAAAGACAAGTACATTGATCCATGTTATTGCTTACATTTAACTTAACCCAGCTTTTCACGGAAACACTCCCAGGCAAATTAACCCTACAAAGTATTTCTAAATTTTTTTTGTGTCATATATGACATAGTATCGTATAGCAATAAATGTAACTGTGACAAGACTTTACACATTGTGTAATTTGGAAGCGTGCACAAAGTAATGTTTTAAAAGATTTGTGGCTATAAAAATAGCCGTTTTTGTTGAGCAATGACAACGCTTAACCTCCGAATCCGTAAAGAGTTCTTCCTTGACGTTTTAAGGCATAAACAACATCCATAGCGGTAACGGTCTTGCGTTTAGCGTGCTCTGTGTAGGTTACAGCATCACGAATAACATTCTCTAAGAAAACCTTCAGTACACCTCTGGTTTCCTCATAGATAAGGCCAGAGATACGTTTGACACCACCTCGTCGAGCAAGACGTCGAATAGCAGGTTTTGTGATTCCCTGAATGTTATCACGAAGAATTTTTCGGTGACGTTTAGCACCTCCTTTTCCCAATCCTTTACCTCCTTTTCCGCGTCCAGACATATTGATATAGTTGCGTACAGAACGAGTACAAAAACAACGTTTGAGTTAACAGAATTCAGACAGCTTTAAAAAGAGGCCATAAAATTACCTACTGCTCGTGGAAACACCCTAATTAACCAATAGAGTTGCGTCATTACAAAATGTTCCGAACATTTTGTACATTTTTTTAAGTAAAACTGTAGTTTTTTTAAAAATTCGTGGTCTTAATGTTTCAGTAAGGCAATAAATTTGGCATCGTTGGAATTCGCCAAACCTTCTGCTACTTACTAAAAAAAAAAAAAGTCAAAAGCTTTTGTGTATCAGAAGATACAACCGTTTTCCCGTAGCCAAAAAACACAGATTTTATAAAAATGTTAAAGTAATGAGCGTAATGTCATTATGCAGCCAATCAGAAATTACTTTCTTAGCACCAATCAAATGGTTTGTTTTGAACCTTAGCTGTCAATCAATATGAGAAATAAAACTTTGGCGCGATAGTGCATTTTAGACCGTCTTGTGTATCCGTACTACATCGACTTCTTAAAATATGGCTCGTACAAAGCAAACTGCACGTAAATCTACTGGAGGAAAGGCTCCACGAAAACAACTCGCCACTAAAGCTGCGAGGAAAAGCGCACCAGCTACTGGAGGAGTGAAAAAACCACATCGTTACAGACCTGGTACAGTTGCTCTCAGAGAAATCAGAAGATACCAGAAGTCAACCGAGCTCTTGATCCGCAAGTTGCCTTTCCAGCGTCTTGTGCGAGAAATTGCTCAGGACTTCAAAACAGATCTGCGATTCCAGAGCACAGCCGTTATGGCTCTGCAAGAGGCTTCTGAAGCGTACCTTGTTGGCTTGTTCGAGGATACTAACTTGTGTGCCATTCACGCAAAACGAGTTACAATCATGCCTAAAGACATCCAGTTGGCAAGAAGAATTCGTGGGGAACGTGCCTAAGCATCTTACCAAACAAAAAACGGCTATTTTTATAGCCACACATCCATAAAAAATATTACGGCTAGCTTTTTATATCAAACTTTGTTCTGCTTTCTGTTTAAATTTTATGCTACATAAAAATTTTATGCTACATAAAGTTTGACAATGTTAAAAATATGAAGGGCAAGAAAAGTAAAAGCAAGAAAATAAGAAATTTAAAAACGAAAATACTTAAACTTAGGGAATCTAATCTTAAAATTACTCTTTTTTAACTGTTTAAGTGACTTAAACAAGTTTAACTTTGTACCAAGATAATGTTTTTTTGTAAATGTGTGGCTATAAAAATAGCCGTTTGTTAATGTAATAGCCAGATACACACAAATTATTTTTTTGCGGTCTTCTTTGCTGCCTTTTTGGGAGTCTTTTTGACCTTCTTTGCTGCAGGTTTTTTAGCAACAGGCTTCTTTGTGGGTTTCTTAGCTGCTGGTTTCTTAGCCGAGGCTTTCTTTGTGGCAGGCTTCTTTGCTGCTTTCTTTGGCGTGCTCTTCTTTGCTGGCTTCTTTTTTGGTGTACTTTTCTTTGCAGTAGGCTTCTTTGCCGTTGGCTTTTTTGCTGCGGCCTTTTTCTTAGGTTTTTCTTTTTTTACCTGACCTAGCTTGAATGATCCAGAAGCACCAGTGCCTTTAGTTTGAATCAAATCGCCTGATGTTACTCCTCGTTTAAGAGCCATTTTCAGATGATGATCTGAGTTTTCAGCAACTTTGTAATTTGCATGAATATATTTTGTAATAGCTTGGCGAGATGAACCACCGCGTTCCTTTAGGGTAGCGATAGCAGCCTTGATCATGTCCACATATTTAGGGTGATCAGCTGTCTTCTTTGCAGCAGGTTTCTTCTTGGGTGCGATTTTCTTTGGAGAAGCTGCTTCACTCATTTTTAATGTTTTCTTACAACAATCCAACGATAAACGATGCTTGTTATCACAGTAGAAGTATACTAAACATTACCGTGTAAATGAGATATAATTTAAGACGGTGCGAAGTATGCGGACGTAAAAGTACCACTCCCGGGAATTGATTTGGCGCGAAAACAGAAATGTGTGTTTCTGTACATCGTATAATGTCCGTTTTGGGTGCCGCGACTATGCGAAAGCATGTTAATTTTTATTTGTAGCACGACGCAATAGTCTGAAAGAGAAGCTGCTGGAGTTTGAGGTCTTCAGCATTACATCTACTCTGTTAATTTGGGCTTCTTCCGCGCCCGTGTTAGGATTTTCATAAAGCGTTCTTTGGTTTGCGTTGCGTATGTCGGCCTACATCATCGACACGGCCTGTTTCCGGCTATTAGGAGCAATTCATATATTGGGCACTGCGTTTCGACTTTTTTATTAGACCACAGTAAAAAAATTCACTCACAGAAGTCCCTTTCTTTCATGGCTACAAACACGAAGAATTCTGTCGTAAGTAAAACGAATGCGCAAGCCAAAATAACGATGGGGCGAAGTCATAAGCATGGCCCTGTGGCCCAATGGATAAGGCATCTGACTACGAATCAGGGGATTCCAGGTTCGACTCCTGGCAGGGTCGCACTGTCGCATTTCGGCTGCATGGTCTACTGTGTAACGCGCGCGCACGTTCTGGCGTAATGCGTTGATAAACGGAATGTACGCAGTCATATTGGAAAGTAATATCACGCACTTAGTATCGTCGCCTTTGTTAGCATTCATGTAAGTTACCATCCACTCGCTACAGTCGCTCTCCATCCTACGGCTAAATCAACAGCCGTGATTTTTACTATGTCGCCGTCCATCCGTACGCGGTGACAGTTGTAAGCTTTACAGTAACGTGACATGCTCCACAAGCAGTTACGGTGTGTGGACGATGCCTATCATGGCAACGCTTGTTCTTTATCGCTTCTCGGCCTAATGGCTAAGATCAAGTGTAGTATCTGTTCTTATCAGTTTAATATCTGGTAGGCCATTCTCTGAATGGTCAGTATATTAATCTGATTTTTGGCCTTGGGTCATGGAGGTGGATTCATTCACGCCGTGACCACGGGTTGCCTTGGTGTTGCACTATTACCGATGGCGGCCCACATAAGCAATAAAAGAATAATAGCAGTCCTCTTTCCGACGGCACTCTGCATAGTCTACGGCGGGAACAAAACGCGTACACTGGGGGAGAATACAGCCTATGCCCCGCGACACGGCAGTTTATAACACACTCAAGCCACAAGCATTAACAAACTTTGAAGGGTACCCTCATGCTACGGTGCAGTTCCAACTCATACTTACCTGACGGGGAAGTAAAGACTGATCAATGAGGGTTTTCTTCCAGAGTGAGGCTCTTGCATTGCACTACGCTTGGGCTGACCTCTGCGATTACTGCAAACGTCAGTAACTCGACCGTACAATTTCTGGTAGTGGGGGCCTGCGTCCGCGCTCGCCCCCTCCTTAAGTCAAAATGAATGAGCTTAGAAAAGTTGCGCGGCCAAATGTCGGTGGTGACTTAAACGCTAAGGTAAAACCTCGCTTGGCTGTTACGAAACGTGATTGCGATATAAGTCCTCGGAAGGCGGCGGAATTTTATTTTATTTGCCATTCCGTCAGGGTTATTGGATGATCGGCAATAGATCGAGTTTGTATGCATTTGAAAGCTCTTTTTTCTCGTACTATCACCTGAAAATGTCGTAGGAAAATGTCATAGGAAACACTTTCAACAACCGCCACGTTCCTTAATTGTTATAACAAGAAATATATCACAGCACCATTGAAATGAAAAGGCAACAAATGAAAATGAAAAGCCTACGACACCGGGAGTTCCCAGGCGGTCCCCCATCCAAGTACTATCCCGGCCCGACGATGCTTAACTTCCGTGATCAGACGAGAACGGGTGTGTTCATCGTGGTATGGCCGTAGACATTAGTAGGGGCAAATACGTGCAATTTATTTTGACGTTGTGATCAAATTTTTTTATTTAATTTCTTTGAGTTACTTAGGACAAGGCGTATGCATGGATTATCTATTAGACTTTAAGGTTATAGTTTTGTGAAAAAAACAATGTTTTTTTAAAGATGTGTGGCTATAAAAATAGCCGTTGTTTTCTGAGTGTAGCGGTTTACTTCTTCTGTCCTTTGTCGTTCTTCTTTGGGAGTAAGACAGCTTGAATGTTTGGCAAAACACCACCAGCTGCAATGGTTACACCGCTCAAAAGTTTGTTTAATTCTTCATCATTACGAACAGCCAATTGTAAATGTCTTGGAATAATCCTAGCTTTTTTGTTGTCTCTTGCTGCGTTACCAGCCAACTCCAATATCTCAGCAGATAAATATTCCAAGACGGCTGCTAAGTAAACTGGTGCTCCAGATCCAATTCGGTTAGCATAGTGCCCTCTACGAAGGAATCTATGCACTCTACCGACTGGAAATTGAAGTCCAGCTCTTGAGGATCTTGTCTTGGCTTTAGCCTTAGCTTTTCCACCTTTTCCACGTCCAGACATAACTGCGATTTGATTTGTAAGTTAATACAAAAACGTACGAATATTTAACGTAAGTGTTAACGAAATAAACTTTACTCGTTTTTTCATCATAAAAATAGGATCGAAATCATGTTTTTTTAACCAATCATAATTAAGTATTAAACAAAAGATTTTTTTTTTAACCAATTAAATTGCGTATCGGCGTTTTCGGATCGAATTCGATCCGATTTTTTTACTTATAAACAAAAAGTTTTGACTTGCAGTTTAATGCTTATTTACAAGTTAAGTAGCAAAAATTTTTAACCATGTCTGACGCAGCAGCTAAAGGAGGAAAACAGGCACCTAAAGTAGCCAAGAAAGGTGAAAAAAGAGCCGGCAAAAAAGGAGGAAAGATTGGTGGAACTGGTGAAAAGAAACGCAAGAGAAAGAGAAAGGAAAGTTATGCTATTTACATCTACAATGTTTTGAAACAAGTTCACCCAGATGTCGGAGTTTCAAGCAAAGCTATGAGCATCATGAACTCATTTGTCAACGACATCTTTGAGCGCATTGCTTCCGAAGCTTCGCGTTTGGCTCTTCAAAACAAAAAGTCGACCATCTCTTCTCGTGAAATTCAAACCGCAGTACGTCTTCTCTTGCCTGGAGAACTTGCAAAACACGCAGTCAGTGAAGGAACAAAAGCCGTCACAAAATACACAAGCAGCAAGTAAACCAACGTCTACCAAACACAAACGGTCTTTTTTAAGACCACACATCTTTAAAAAAACATTTACTTGGCGTCACTACAAGTTAACCGAAGTTAATAAAACTTCTAAATAATGTGCTTAAGAACACTAGCCTACATTTAAAATACTTCCCCATGTGTGTGTGTGGATTAGCTTCACTTTTCATACGTATTATTAGCTGTACTTGCAGAAAAGACAAGTACATTGATCCATGTTATTGCTTACATTTAACTTAACCCAGCTTTTCACGGAAACACTCCCAGGCAAATTAACCCTACAAAGTATTTCTAAATTTTTTTTGTGTCATATATGACATAGTATCGTATAGCAATAAATGTAACTGTGACAAGACTTTACACATTGTGTAATTTGGAAGCGTGCACAAAGTAATGTTTTAAAAGATTTGTGGCTATAAAAATAGCCGTTTTTGTTGAGCAATGACAACGCTTAACCTCCGAATCCGTAAAGAGTTCTTCCTTGACGTTTTAAGGCATAAACAACATCCATAGCGGTAACGGTCTTGCGTTTAGCGTGCTCTGTGTAGGTTACAGCATCACGAATAACATTCTCTAAGAAAACCTTCAGTACACCTCTGGTTTCCTCATAGATAAGGCCACAGATACGTTTGACACCACCTCGTCGAGCAAGACGTCGAATAGCAGGTTTTGTGATTCCCTGAATGTTATCACGAAGAATTTTTCGGTGACGTTTAGCACCTCCTTTTCCCAATCCTTTACCTCCTTTTCCGCGTCCAGACATATTGATATAGTTGCGTACAGAACGAGTACAAAAACAACGTTTGAGTTAACAGAATTCAGACAGCTTTAAAAAGAGGCCATAAAATTACCTACTGCTCGTGGAAACACCCTAATTAACCAATAGAGTTGCGTCATTACAAAATGTTCCGAACATTTTGTACATTTTTTTAAGTAAAACTGTAGTTTTTTTAAAAATTCGTGGTCTTAATGTTTCAGTAAGGCAATAAATTTGGCATCGTTGGAATTCGCCAAACCTTCTGCTACTTACTAAAAAAAAAAAAAGTCAAAAGCTTTTGTGTATCAGAAGATACAGCCGTTTTCCCGTAGCCAAAAAACACAGATTTTATAAAAATGTTAAAGTAATGAGCGTAATGTCATTATGCAGCCAATCAGAAATTACTTTCTTAGCACCAATCAAATGGTTTGTTTTGAACCTTAGCTGTCAATCAATATGAGAAATAAAACTTTGGCGCGATAGTGCATTTTAGACCGTCTTGTGTATCCGTACTACATCGACTTCTTAAAATATGGCTCGTACAAAGCAAACTGCACGTAAATCTACTGGAGGAAAGGCTCCACGAAAACAACTCGCCACTAAAGCTGCGAGGAAAAGCGCACCAGCTACTGGAGGAGTGAAAAAACCACATCGTTACAGACCTGGTACAGTTGCTCTCAGAGAAATCAGAAGATACCAGAAGTCAACCGAGCTCTTGATCCGCAAGTTGCCTTTCCAGCGTCTTGTGCGAGAAATTGCTCAGGACTTCAAAACAGATCTGCGATTCCAGAGCACAGCCGTTATGGCTCTGCAAGAGGCTTCTGAAGCGTACCTTGTTGGCTTGTTCGAGGATACTAACTTGTGTGCCATTCACGCAAAACGAGTTACAATCATGCCTAAAGACATCCAGTTGGCAAGAAGAATTCGTGGGGAACGTGCCTAAGCATCTTACCAAACAAAAAACGGCTATTTTTATAGCCACACATCCATAAAAAATATTACGGCTAGCTTTTTATATCAAACTTTGTTCTGCTTTCTGTTTAAATTTTATGCTACATAAAAATTTTATGCTACATAAAGTTTGACAATGTTAAAAATATGAAGGGCAAGAAAAGTAAAAGCAAGAAAATAAGAAATTTAAAAACGAAAATACTTAAACTTAGGGAATCTAATCTTAAAATTACTCTTTTTTAACTGTTTAAGTGACTTAAACAAGTTTAACTTTGTACCAAGATAATGTTTTTTTGTAAATGTGTGGCTATAAAAATAGCCGTTTGTTAATGTAATAGCCAGATACACACAAATTATTTTTTTGCGGTCTTCTTTGCTGCCTTTTTGGGAGTCTTTTTGACCTTCTTTGCTGCAGGTTTTTTAGCAACAGGCTTCTTTGTGGGTTTCTTAGCTGCTGGTTTCTTAGCCGAGGCTTTCTTTGTGGCAGGCTTCTTTGCTGCTTTCTTTGGCGTGCTCTTCTTTGCTGGCTTCTTTTTTGGTGTACTTTTCTTTGCAGTAGGCTTCTTTGCCGTTGGCTTTTTTGCTGCGGCCTTTTTCTTAGGTTTTTCTTTTTTTACCTGACCTAGCTTGAATGATCCAGAAGCACCAGTGCCTTTAGTTTGAATCAAATCGCCTGATGTTACTCCTCGTTTAAGAGCCATTTTCAGATGATGATCTGAGTTTTCAGCAACTTTGTAATTTGCATGAATATATTTTGTAATAGCTTGGCGAGATGAACCACCGCGTTCCTTTAGGGTAGCGATAGCAGCCTTGATCATGTCCACATATTTAGGGTGATCAGCTGTCTTCTTTGCAGCAGGTTTCTTCTTGGGTGCGATTTTCTTTGGAGAAGCTGCTTCACTCATTTTTAATGTTTTCTTACAACAATCCAACGATAAACGATGCTTGTTATCACAGTAGAAGTATACTAAACATTACCGTGTAAATGAGATATAATTTAAGACGGTGCGAAGTATGCGGACGTAAAAGTACCACTCCCGGGAATTGATTTGGCGCGAAAACAGAAATGTGTGTTTCTGTACATCGTATAATGTCCGTTTTGGGTGCCGCGACTATGCGAAAGCATGTTAATTTTTATTTGTAGCACGACGCAATAGTCTGAAAGAGAAGCTGCTGGAGTTTGAGGTCTTCAGCATTACATCTACTCTGTTAATTTGGGCTTCTTCCGCGCCCGTGTTAGGATTTTCATAAAGCGTTCTTTGGTTTGCGTTGCGTATGTCGGCCTACATCATCGACACGGCCTGTTTCCGGCTATTAGGAGCAATTCATATATTGGGCACTGCGTTTCGACTTTTTTATTAGACCACAGTAAAAAAATTCACTCACAGAAGTCCCTTTCTTTCATGGCTACAAACACGAAGAATTCTGTCGTAAGTAAAACGAATGCGCAAGCCAAAATAACGATGGGGCGAAGTCATAAGCATGGCCCTGTGGCCCAATGGATAAGGCATCTGACTACGAATCAGGGGATTCCAGGTTCGACTCCTGGCAGGGTCGCACTGTCGCATTTCGGCTGCATGGTCTACTGTGTAACGCGCGCGCACGTTCTGGCGTAATGCGTTGATAAACGGAATGTACGCAGTCATATTGGAAAGTAATATCACGCACTTAGTATCGTCGCCTTTGTTAGCATTCATGTAAGTTACCATCCACTCGCTACAGTCGCTCTCCATCCTACGGCTAAATCAACAGCCGTGATTTTTACTATGTCGCCGTCCATCCGTACGCGGTGACAGTTGTAAGCTTTACAGTAACGTGACATGCTCCACAAGCAGTTACGGTGTGTGGACGATGCCTATCATGGCAACGCTTGTTCTTTATCGCTTCTCGGCCTAATGGCTAAGATCAAGTGTAGTATCTGTTCTTATCAGTTTAATATCTGGTAGGCCATTCTCTGAATGGTCAGTATATTAATCTGATTTTTGGCCTTGGGTCATGGAGGTGGATTCATTCACGCCGTGACCACGGGTTGCCTTGGTGTTGCACTATTACCGATGGCGGCCCACATAAGCAATAAAAGAATAATAGCAGTCCTCTTTCCGACGGCACTCTGCATAGTCTACGGCGGGAACAAAACGCGTACACTGGGGGAGAATACAGCCTATGCCCCGCGACACGGCAGTTTATAACACACTCAAGCCACAAGCATTAACAAACTTTGAAGGGTACCCTCATGCTACGGTGCAGTTCCAACTCATACTTACCTGACGGGGAAGTAAAGACTGATCAATGAGGGTTTTCTTCCAGAGTGAGGCTCTTGCATTGCACTACGCTTGGGCTGACCTCTGCGATTACTGCAAACGTCAGTAACTCGACCGTACAATTTCTGGTAGTGGGGGCCTGCGTCCGCGCTCGCCCCCTCCTTAAGTCAAAATGAATGAGCTTAGAAAAGTTGCGCGGCCAAATGTCGGTGGTGACTTAAACGCTAAGGTAAAACCTCGCTTGGCTGTTACGAAACGTGATTGCGATATAAGTCCTCGGAAGGCGGCGGAATTTTATTTTATTTGCCATTCCGTCAGGGTTATTGGATGATCGGCAATAGATCGAGTTTGTATGCATTTGAAAGCTCTTTTTTCTCGTACTATCACCTGAAAATGTCGTAGGAAAATGTCATAGGAAACACTTTCAACAACCGCCACGTTCCTTAATTGTTATAACAAGAAATATATCACAGCACCATTGAAATGAAAAGGCAACAAATGAAAATGAAAAGCCTACGACACCGGGAGTTCCCAGGCGGTCCCCCATCCAAGTACTATCCCGGCCCGACGATGCTTAACTTCCGTGATCAGACGAGAACGGGTGTGTTCATCGTGGTATGGCCGTAGACATTAGTAGGGGCAAATACGTGCAATTTATTTTGACGTTGTGATCAAATTTTTTTATTTAATTTCTTTGAGTTACTTAGGACAAGGCGTATGCATGGATTATCTATTAGACTTTAAGGTTATAGTTTTGTGAAAAAAACAATGTTTTTTTAAAGATGTGTGGCTATAAAAATAGCCGTTGTTTTCTGAGTGTAGCGGTTTACTTCTTCTGTCCTTTGTCGTTCTTCTTTGGGAGTAAGACAGCTTGAATGTTTGGCAAAACACCACCAGCTGCAATGGTTACACCGCTCAAAAGTTTGTTTAATTCTTCATCATTACGAACAGCCAATTGTAAATGTCTTGGAATAATCCTAGCTTTTTTGTTGTCTCTTGCTGCGTTACCAGCCAACTCCAATATCTCAGCAGATAAATATTCCAAGACGGCTGCTAAGTAAACTGGTGCTCCAGATCCAATTCGGTTAGCATAGTGCCCTCTACGAAGGAATCTATGCACTCTACCGACTGGAAATTGAAGTCCAGCTCTTGAGGATCTTGTCTTGGCTTTAGCCTTAGCTTTTCCACCTTTTCCACGTCCAGACATAACTGCGATTTGATTTGTAAGTTAATACAAAAACGTACGAATATTTAACGTAAGTGTTAACGAAATAAACTTTACTCGTTTTTTCATCATAAAAATAGGATCGAAATCATGTTTTTTTAACCAATCATAATTAAGTATTAAACAAAAGATTTTTTTTTTAACCAATTAAATTGCGTATCGGCGTTTTCGGATCGAATTCGATCCGATTTTTTTACTTATAAACAAAAAGTTTTGACTTGCAGTTTAATGCTTATTTACAAGTTAAGTAGCAAAAATTTTTAACCATGTCTGACGCAGCAGCTAAAGGAGGAAAACAGGCACCTAAAGTAGCCAAGAAAGGTGAAAAAAGAGCCGGCAAAAAAGGAGGAAAGATTGGTGGAACTGGTGAAAAGAAACGCAAGAGAAAGAGAAAGGAAAGTTATGCTATTTACATCTACAATGTTTTGAAACAAGTTCACCCAGATGTCGGAGTTTCAAGCAAAGCTATGAGCATCATGAACTCATTTGTCAACGACATCTTTGAGCGCATTGCTTCCGAAGCTTCGCGTTTGGCTCTTCAAAACAAAAAGTCGACCATCTCTTCTCGTGAAATTCAAACCGCAGTACGTCTTCTCTTGCCTGGAGAACTTGCAAAACACGCAGTCAGTGAAGGAACAAAAGCCGTCACAAAATACACAAGCAGCAAGTAAACCAACGTCTACCAAACACAAACGGTCTTTTTTAAGACCACACATCTTTAAAAAAACATTTACTTGGCGTCACTACAAGTTAACCGAAGTTAATAAAACTTCTAAATAATGTGCTTAAGAACACTAGCCTACATTTAAAATACTTCCCCATGTGTGTGTGTGGATTAGCTTCACTTTTCATACGTATTATTAGCTGTACTTGCAGAAAAGACAAGTACATTGATCCATGTTATTGCTTACATTTAACTTAACCCAGCTTTTCACGGAAACACTCCCAGGCAAATTAACCCTACAAAGTATTTCTAAATTTTTTTTGTGTCATATATGACATAGTATCGTATAGCAATAAATGTAACTGTGACAAGACTTTACACATTGTGTAATTTGGAAGCGTGCACAAAGTAATGTTTTAAAAGATTTGTGGCTATAAAAATAGCCGTTTTAGTTGAGCAATGACAACGCTTAACCTCCGAATCCGTAAAGAGTTCTTCCTTGACGTTTTAAGGCATAAACAACATCCATAGCGGTAACGGTCTTGCGTTTAGCGTGCTCTGTGTAGGTTACAGCATCACGAATAACATTCTCTAAGAAAACCTTCAGTACACCTCTGGTTTCCTCATAGATAAGGCCAGAGATACGTTTGACACCACCTCGTCGAGCAAGACGTCGAATAGCAGGTTTTGTGATTCCCTGAATGTTATCACGAAGAATTTTTCGGTGACGTTTAGCACCTCCTTTTCCCAATCCTTTACCTCCTTTTCCGCGTCCAGACATATTGATATAGTTGCGTACAGAACGAGTACAAAAACAACGTTTGAGTTAACAGAATTCAGACAGCTTTAAAAAGAGGCCATAAAATTACCTACTGCTCGTGGAAACACCCTAATTAACCAATAGAGTTGCGTCATTACAAAATGTTCCGAACATTTTGTACATTTTTTTAAGTAAAACTGTAGTTTTTTTAAAAATTCGTGGTCTTAATGTTTCAGTAAGGCAATAAATTTGGCATCGTTGGAATTCGCCAAACCTTCTGCTACTTACTAAAAAAAAAAAAAGTCAAAAGCTTTTGTGTATCAGAAGATACAGCCGTTTTCCCGTAGCCAAAAAACACAGATTTTATAAAAATGTTAAAGTAATGAGCGTAATGTCATTATGCAGCCAATCAGAAATTACTTTCTTAGCACCAATCAAATGGTTTGTTTTGAACCTTAGCTGTCAATCAATATGAGAAATAAAACTTTGGCGCGATAGTGCATTTTAGACCGTCTTGTGTATCCGTACTACATCGACTTCTTAAAATATGGCTCGTACAAAGCAAACTGCACGTAAATCTACTGGAGGAAAGGCTCCACGAAAACAACTCGCCACTAAAGCTGCGAGGAAAAGCGCACCAGCTACTGGAGGAGTGAAAAAACCACATCGTTACAGACCTGGTACAGTTGCTCTCAGAGAAATCAGAAGATACCAGAAGTCAACCGAGCTCTTGATCCGCAAGTTGCCTTTCCAGCGTCTTGTGCGAGAAATTGCTCAGGACTTCAAAACAGATCTGCGATTCCAGAGCACAGCCGTTATGGCTCTGCAAGAGGCTTCTGAAGCGTACCTTGTTGGCTTGTTCGAGGATACTAACTTGTGTGCCATTCACGCAAAACGAGTTACAATCATGCCTAAAGACATCCAGTTGGCAAGAAGAATTCGTGGGGAACGTGCCTAAGCATCTTACCAAACAAAAAACGGCTATTTTTATAGCCACACATCCATAAAAAATATTACGGCTAGCTTTTTATATCAAACTTTGTTCTGCTTTCTGTTTAAATTTTATGCTACATAAAAATTTTATGCTACATAAAGTTTGACAATGTTAAAAATATGAAGGGCAAGAAAAGTAAAAGCAAGAAAATAAGAAATTTAAAAACGAAAATACTTAAACTTAGGGAATCTAATCTTAAAATTACTCTTTTTTAACTGTTTAAGTGACTTAAACAAGTTTAACTTTGTACCAAGATAATGTTTTTTTGTAAATGTGTGGCTATAAAAATAGCCGTTTGTTAATGTAATAGCCAGATACACACAAATTATTTTTTTGCGGTCTTCTTTGCTGCCTTTTTGGGAGTCTTTTTGACCTTCTTTGCTGCAGGTTTTTTAGCAACAGGCTTCTTTGTGGGTTTCTTAGCTGCTGGTTTCTTAGCCGAGGCTTTCTTTGTGGCAGGCTTCTTTGCTGCTTTCTTTGGCGTGCTCTTCTTTGCTGGCTTCTTTTTTGGTGTACTTTTCTTTGCAGTAGGCTTCTTTGCCGTTGGCTTTTTTGCTGCGGCCTTTTTCTTAGGTTTTTCTTTTTTTACCTGACCTAGCTTGAATGATCCAGAAGCACCAGTGCCTTTAGTTTGAATCAAATCGCCTGATGTTACTCCTCGTTTAAGAGCCATTTTCAGATGATGATCTGAGTTTTCAGCAACTTTGTAATTTGCATGAATATATTTTGTAATAGCTTGGCGAGATGAACCACCGCGTTCCTTTAGGGTAGCGATAGCAGCCTTGATCATGTCCACATATTTAGGGTGATCAGCTGTCTTCTTTGCAGCAGGTTTCTTCTTGGGTGCGATTTTCTTTGGAGAAGCTGCTTCACTCATTTTTAATGTTTTCTTACAACAATCCAACGATAAACGATGCTTGTTATCACAGTAGAAGTATACTAAACATTACCGTGTAAATGAGATATAATTTAAGACGGTGCGAAGTATGCGGACGTAAAAGTACCACTCCCGGGAATTGATTTGGCGCGAAAACAGAAATGTGTGTTTCTGTACATCGTATAATGTCCGTTTTGGGTGCCGCGACTATGCGAAAGCATGTTAATTTTTATTTGTAGCACGACGCAATAGTCTGAAAGAGAAGCTGCTGGAGTTTGAGGTCTTCAGCATTACATCTACTCTGTTAATTTGGGCTTCTTCCGCGCCCGTGTTAGGATTTTCATAAAGCGTTCTTTGGTTTGCGTTGCGTATGTCGGCCTACATCATCGACACGGCCTGTTTCCGGCTATTAGGAGCAATTCATATATTGGGCACTGCGTTTCGACTTTTTTATTAGACCACAGTAAAAAAATTCACTCACAGAAGTCCCTTTCTTTCATGGCTACAAACACGAAGAATTCTGTCGTAAGTAAAACGAATGCGCAAGCCAAAATAACGATGGGGCGAAGTCATAAGCATGGCCCTGTGGCCCAATGGATAAGGCATCTGACTACGAATCAGGGGATTCCAGGTTCGACTCCTGGCAGGGTCGCACTGTCGCATTTCGGCTGCATGGTCTACTGTGTAACGCGCGCGCACGTTCTGGCGTAATGCGTTGATAAACGGAATGTACGCAGTCATATTGGAAAGTAATATCACGCACTTAGTATCGTCGCCTTTGTTAGCATTCATGTAAGTTACCATCCACTCGCTACAGTCGCTCTCCATCCTACGGCTAAATCAACAGCCGTGATTTTTACTATGTCGCCGTCCATCCGTACGCGGTGACAGTTGTAAGCTTTACAGTAACGTGACATGCTCCACAAGCAGTTACGGTGTGTGGACGATGCCTATCATGGCAACGCTTGTTCTTTATCGCTTCTCGGCCTAATGGCTAAGATCAAGTGTAGTATCTGTTCTTATCAGTTTAATATCTGGTAGGCCATTCTCTGAATGGTCAGTATATTAATCTGATTTTTGGCCTTGGGTCATGGAGGTGGATTCATTCACGCCGTGACCACGGGTTGCCTTGGTGTTGCACTATTACCGATGGCGGCCCACATAAGCAATAAAAGAATAATAGCAGTCCTCTTTCCGACGGCACTCTGCATAGTCTACGGCGGGAACAAAACGCGTACACTGGGGGAGAATACAGCCTATGCCCCGCGACACGGCAGTTTATAACACACTCAAGCCACAAGCATTAACAAACTTTGAAGGGTACCCTCATGCTACGGTGCAGTTCCAACTCATACTTACCTGACGGGGAAGTAAAGACTGATCAATGAGGGTTTTCTTCCAGAGTGAGGCTCTTGCATTGCACTACGCTTGGGCTGACCTCTGCGATTACTGCAAACGTCAGTAACTCGACCGTACAATTTCTGGTAGTGGGGGCCTGCGTCCGCGCTCGCCCCCTCCTTAAGTCAAAATGAATGAGCTTAGAAAAGTTGCGCGGCCAAATGTCGGTGGTGACTTAAACGCTAAGGTAAAACCTCGCTTGGCTGTTACGAAACGTGATTGCGATATAAGTCCTCGGAAGGCGGCGGAATTTTATTTTATTTGCCATTCCGTCAGGGTTATTGGATGATCGGCAATAGATCGAGTTTGTATGCATTTGAAAGCTCTTTTTTCTCGTACTATCACCTGAAAATGTCGTAGGAAAATGTCATAGGAAACACTTTCAACAACCGCCACGTTCCTTAATTGTTATAACAAGAAATATATCACAGCACCATTGAAATGAAAAGGCAACAAATGAAAATGAAAAGCCTACGACACCGGGAGTTCCCAGGCGGTCCCCCATCCAAGTACTATCCCGGCCCGACGATGCTTAACTTCCGTGATCAGACGAGAACGGGTGTGTTCATCGTGGTATGGCCGTAGACATTAGTAGGGGCAAATACGTGCAATTTATTTTGACGTTGTGATCAAATTTTTTTATTTAATTTCTTTGAGTTACTTAGGACAAGGCGTATGCATGGATTATCTATTAGACTTTAAGGTTATAGTTTTGTGAAAAAAACAATGTTTTTTTAAAGATGTGTGGCTATAAAAATAGCCGTTGTTTTCTGAGTGTAGCGGTTTACTTCTTCTGTCCTTTGTCGTTCTTCTTTGGGAGTAAGACAGCTTGAATGTTTGGCAAAACACCACCAGCTGCAATGGTTACACCGCTCAAAAGTTTGTTTAATTCTTCATCATTACGAACAGCCAATTGTAAATGTCTTGGAATAATCCTAGCTTTTTTGTTGTCTCTTGCTGCGTTACCAGCCAACTCCAATATCTCAGCAGATAAATATTCCAAGACGGCTGCTAAGTAAACTGGTGCTCCAGATCCAATTCGGTTAGCATAGTGCCCTCTACGAAGGAATCTATGCACTCTACCGACTGGAAATTGAAGTCCAGCTCTTGAGGATCTTGTCTTGGCTTTAGCGTTAGCTTTTCCACCTTTTCCACGTCCAGACATAACTGCGATTTGATTTGTAAGTTAATACAAAAACGTACGAATATTTAACGTAAGTGTTAACGAAATAAACTTTACTCGTTTTTTCATCATAAAAATAGGATCGAAATCATGTTTTTTTAACCAATCATAATTAAGTATTAAACAAAAGATTTTTTTTTTAACCAATTAAATTGCGTATCGGCGTTTTCGGATCGAATTCGATCCGATTTTTTTACTTATAAACAAAAAGTTTTGACTTGCAGTTTAATGCTTATTTACAAGTTAAGTAGCAAAAATTTTTAACCATGTCTGACGCAGCAGCTAAAGGAGGAAAACAGGCACCTAAAGTAGCCAAGAAAGGTGAAAAAAGAGCCGGCAAAAAAGGAGGAAAGATTGGTGGAACTGGTGAAAAGAAACGCAAGAGAAAGAGAAAGGAAAGTTATGCTATTTACATCTACAATGTTTTGAAACAAGTTCACCCAGATGTCGGAGTTTCAAGCAAAGCTATGAGCATCATGAACTCATTTGTCAACGACATCTTTGAGCGCATTGCTTCCGAAGCTTCGCGTTTGGCTCTTCAAAACAAAAAGTCGACCATCTCTTCTCGTGAAATTCAAACCGCAGTACGTCTTCTCTTGCCTGGAGAACTTGCAAAACACGCAGTCAGTGAAGGAACAAAAGCCGTCACAAAATACACAAGCAGCAAGTAAACCAACGTCTACCAAACACAAACGGTCTTTTTTAAGACCACACATCTTTAAAAAAACATTTACTTGGCGTCACTACAAGTTAACCGAAGTTAATAAAACTTCTAAATAATGTGCTTAAGAACACTAGCCTACATTTAAAATACTTCCCCATGTGTGTGTGTGGATTAGCTTCACTTTTCATACGTATTATTAGCTGTACTTGCAGAAAAGACAAGTACATTGATCCATGTTATTGCTTACATTTAACTTAACCCAGCTTTTCACGGAAACACTCCCAGGCAAATTAACCCTACAAAGTATTTCTAAATTTTTTTTGTGTCATATATGACATAGTATCGTATAGCAATAAATGTAACTGTGACAAGACTTTACACATTGTGTAATTTGGAAGCGTGCACAAAGTAATGTTTTAAAAGATTTGTGGCTATAAAAATAGCCGTTTTTGTTGAGCAATGACAACGCTTAACCTCCGAATCCGTAAAGAGTTCTTCCTTGACGTTTTAAGGCATAAACAACATCCATAGCGGTAACGGTCTTGCGTTTAGCGTGCTCTGTGTAGGTTACAGCATCACGAATAACATTCTCTAAGAAAACCTTCAGTACACCTCTGGTTTCCTCATAGATAAGGCCAGAGATACGTTTGACACCACCTCGTCGAGCAAGACGTCGAATAGCAGGTTTTGTGATTCCCTGAATGTTATCACGAAGAATTTTTCGGTGACGTTTAGCACCTCCTTTTCCCAATCCTTTACCTCCTTTTCCGCGTCCAGACATATTGATATAGTTGCGTACAGAACGAGTACAAAAACAACGTTTGAGTTAACAGAATTCAGACAGCTTTAAAAAGAGGCCATAAAATTACCTACTGCTCGTGGAAACACCCTAATTAACCAATAGAGTTGCGTCATTACAAAATGTTCCGAACATTTTGTACATTTTTTTAAGTAAAACTGTAGTTTTTTTAAAAATTCGTGGTCTTAATGTTTCAGTAAGGCAATAAATTTGGCATCGTTGGAATTCGCCAAACCTTCTGCTACTTACTAAAAAAAAAAAAAGTCAAAAGCTTTTGTGTATCAGAAGATACAGCCGTTTTCCCGTAGCCAAAAAACACAGATTTTATAAAAATGTTAAAGTAATGAGCGTAATGTCATTATGCAGCCAATCAGAAATTACTTTCTTAGCACCAATCAAATGGTTTGTTTTGAACCTTAGCTGTCAATCAATATGAGAAATAAAACTTTGGCGCGATAGTGCATTTTAGACCGTCTTGTGTATCCGTACTACATCGACTTCTTAAAATATGGCTCGTACAAAGCAAACTGCACGTAAATCTACTGGAGGAAAGGCTCCACGAAAACAACTCGCCACTAAAGCTGCGAGGAAAAGCGCACCAGCTACTGGAGGAGTGAAAAAACCACATCGTTACAGACCTGGTACAGTTGCTCTCAGAGAAATCAGAAGATACCAGAAGTCAACCGAGCTCTTGATCCGCAAGTTGCCTTTCCAGCGTCTTGTGCGAGAAATTGCTCAGGACTTCAAAACAGATCTGCGATTCCAGAGCACAGCCGTTATGGCTCTGCAAGAGGCTTCTGAAGCGTACCTTGTTGGCTTGTTCGAGGATACTAACTTGTGTGCCATTCACGCAAAACGAGTTACAATCATGCCTAAAGACATCCAGTTGGCAAGAAGAATTCGTGGGGAACGTGCCTAAGCATCTTACCAAACAAAAAACGGCTATTTTTATAGCCACACATCCATAAAAAATATTACGGCTAGCTTTTTATATCAAACTTTGTTCTGCTTTCTGTTTAAATTTTATGCTACATAAAAATTTTATGCTACATAAAGTTTGACAATGTTAAAAATATGAAGGGCAAGAAAAGTAAAAGCAAGAAAATAAGAAATTTAAAAACGAAAATACTTAAACTTAGGGAATCTAATCTTAAAATTACTCTTTTTTAACTGTTTAAGTGACTTAAACAAGTTTAACTTTGTACCAAGATAATGTTTTTTTGTAAATGTGTGGCTATAAAAATAGCCGTTTGTTAATGTAATAGCCAGATACACACAAATTATTTTTTTGCGGTCTTCTTTGCTGCCTTTTTGGGAGTCTTTTTGACCTTCTTTGCTGCAGGTTTTTTAGCAACAGGCTTCTTTGTGGGTTTCTTAGCTGCTGGTTTCTTAGCCGAGGCTTTCTTTGTGGCAGGCTTCTTTGCTGCTTTCTTTGGCGTGCTCTTCTTTGCTGGCTTCTTTTTTGGTGTACTTTTCTTTGCAGTAGGCTTCTTTGCCGTTGGCTTTTTTGCTGCGGCCTTTTTCTTAGGTTTTTCTTTTTTTACCTGACCTAGCTTGAATGATCCAGAAGCACCAGTGCCTTTAGTTTGAATCAAATCGCCTGATGTTACTCCTCGTTTAAGAGCCATTTTCAGATGATGATCTGAGTTTTCAGCAACTTTGTAATTTGCATGAATATATTTTGTAATAGCTTGGCGAGATGAACCACCGCGTTCCTTTAGGGTAGCGATAGCAGCCTTGATCATGTCCACATATTTAGGGTGATCAGCTGTCTTCTTTGCAGCAGGTTTCTTCTTGGGTGCGATTTTCTTTGGAGAAGCTGCTTCACTCATTTTTAATGTTTTCTTACAACAATCCAACGATAAACGATGCTTGTTATCACAGTAGAAGTATACTAAACATTACCGTGTAAATGAGATATAATTTAAGACGGTGCGAAGTATGCGGACGTAAAAGTACCACTCCCGGGAATTGATTTGGCGCGAAAACAGAAATGTGTGTTTCTGTACATCGTATAATGTCCGTTTTGGGAGCCGCGACTATGCGAAAGCATGTTAATTTTTATTTGTAGCACGACGCAATAGTCTGAAAGAGAAGCTGCTGGAGTTTGAGGTCTTCAGCATTACATCTACTCTGTTAATTTGGGCTTCTTCCGCGCCCGTGTTAGGATTTTCATAAAGCGTTCTTTGGTTTGCGTTGCGTATGTCGGCCTACATCATCGACACGGCCTGTTTCCGGCTATTAGGAGCAATTCATATATTGGGCACTGCGTTTCGACTTTTTTATTAGACCACAGTAAAAAAATTCACTCACAGAAGTCCCTTTCTTTCATGGCTACAAACACGAAGAATTCTGTCGTAAGTAAAACGAATGCGCAAGCCAAAATAACGATGGGGCGAAGTCATAAGCATGGCCCTGTGGCCCAATGGATAAGGCATCTGACTACGAATCAGGGGATTCCAGGTTCGACTCCTGGCAGGGTCGCACTGTCGCATTTCGGCTGCATGGTCTACTGTGTAACGCGCGCGCACGTTCTGGCGTAATGCGTTGATAAACGGAATGTACGCAGTCATATTGGAAAGTAATATCACGCACTTAGTATCGTCGCCTTTGTTAGCATTCATGTAAGTTACCATCCACTCGCTACAGTCGCTCTCCATCCTACGGCTAAATCAACAGCCGTGATTTTTACTATGTCGCCGTCCATCCGTACGCGGTGACAGTTGTAAGCTTTACAGTAACGTGACATGCTCCACAAGCAGTTACGGTGTGTGGACGATGCCTATCATGGCAACGCTTGTTCTTTATCGCTTCTCGGCCTAATGGCTAAGATCAAGTGTAGTATCTGTTCTTATCAGTTTAATATCTGGTAGGCCATTCTCTGAATGGTCAGTATATTAATCTGATTTTTGGCCTTGGGTCATGGAGGTGGATTCATTCACGCCGTGACCACGGGTTGCCTTGGTGTTGCACTATTACCGATGGCGGCCCACATAAGCAATAAAAGAATAATAGCAGTCCTCTTTCCGACGGCACTCTGCATAGTCTACGGCGGGAACAAAACGCGTACACTGGGGGAGAATACAGCCTATGCCCCGCGACACGGCAGTTTATAACACACTCAAGCCACAAGCATTAACAAACTTTGAAGGGTACCCTCATGCTACGGTGCAGTTCCAACTCATACTTACCTGACGGGGAAGTAAAGACTGATCAATGAGGGTTTTCTTCCAGAGTGAGGCTCTTGCATTGCACTACGCTTGGGCTGACCTCTGCGATTACTGCAAACGTCAGTAACTCGACCGTACAATTTCTGGTAGTGGGGGCCTGCGTCCGCGCTCGCCCCCTCCTTAAGTCAAAATGAATGAGCTTAGAAAAGTTGCGCGGCCAAATGTCGGTGGTGACTTAAACGCTAAGGTAAAACCTCGCTTGGCTGTTACGAAACGTGATTGCGATATAAGTCCTCGGAAGGCGGCGGAATTTTATTTTATTTGCCATTCCGTCAGGGTTATTGGATGATCGGCAATAGATCGAGTTTGTATGCATTTGAAAGCTCTTTTTTCTCGTACTATCACCTGAAAATGTCGTAGGAAAATGTCATAGGAAACACTTTCAACAACCGCCACGTTCCTTAATTGTTATAACAAGAAATATATCACAGCACCATTGAAATGAAAAGGCAACAAATGAAAATGAAAAGCCTACGACACCGGGAGTTCCCAGGCGGTCCCCCATCCAAGTACTATCCCGGCCCGACGATGCTTAACTTCCGTGATCAGACGAGAACGGGTGTGTTCATCGTGGTATGGCCGTAGACATTAGTAGGGGCAAATACGTGCAATTTATTTTGACGTTGTGATCAAATTTTTTTATTTAATTTCTTTGAGTTACTTAGGACAAGGCGTATGCATGGATTATCTATTAGACTTTAAGGTTATAGTTTTGTGAAAAAAACAATGTTTTTTTAAAGATGTGTGGCTATAAAAATAGCCGTTGTTTTCTGAGTGTAGCGGTTTACTTCTTCTGTCCTTTGTCGTTCTTCTTTGGGAGTAAGACAGCTTGAATGTTTGGCAAAACACCACCAGCTGCAATGGTTACACCGCTCAAAAGTTTGTTTAATTCTTCATCATTACGAACAGCCAATTGTAAATGTCTTGGAATAATCCTAGCTTTTTTGTTGTCTCTTGCTGCGTTACCAGCCAACTCCAATATCTCAGCAGATAAATATTCCAAGACGGCTGCTAAGTAAACTGGTGCTCCAGATCCAATTCGGTTAGCATAGTGCCCTCTACGAAGGAATCTATGCACTCTACCGACTGGAAATTGAAGTCCAGCTCTTGAGGATCTTGTCTTGGCTTTAGCCTTAGCTTTTCCACCTTTTCCACGTCCAGACATAACTGCGATTTGATTTGTAAGTTAATACAAAAACGTACGAATATTTAACGTAAGTGTTAACGAAATAAACTTTACTCGTTTTTTCATCATAAAAATAGGATCGAAATCATGTTTTTTTAACCAATCATAATTAAGTATTAAACAAAAGATTTTTTTTTTAACCAATTAAATTGCGTATCGGCGTTTTCGGATCGAATTCGATCCGATTTTTTTACTTATAAACAAAAAGTTTTGACTTGCAGTTTAATGCTTATTTACAAGTTAAGTAGCAAAAATTTTTAACCATGTCTGACGCAGCAGCTAAAGGAGGAAAACAGGCACCTAAAGTAGCCAAGAAAGGTGAAAAAAGAGCCGGCAAAAAAGGAGGAAAGATTGGTGGAACTGGTGAAAAGAAACGCAAGAGAAAGAGAAAGGAAAGTTATGCTATTTACATCTACAATGTTTTGAAACAAGTTCACCCAGATGTCGGAGTTTCAAGCAAAGCTATGAGCATCATGAACTCATTTGTCAACGACATCTTTGAGCGCATTGCTTCCGAAGCTTCGCGTTTGGCTCTTCAAAACAAAAAGTCGACCATCTCTTCTCGTGAAATTCAAACCGCAGTACGTCTTCTCTTGCCTGGAGAACTTGCAAAACACGCAGTCAGTGAAGGAACAAAAGCCGTCACAAAATACACAAGCAGCAAGTAAACCAACGTCTACCAAACACAAACGGTCTTTTTTAAGACCACACATCTTTAAAAAAACATTTACTTGGCGTCACTACAAGTTAACCGAAGTTAATAAAACTTCTAAATAATGTGCTTAAGAACACTAGCCTACATTTAAAATACTTCCCCATGTGTGTGTGTGGATTAGCTTCACTTTTCATACGTATTATTAGCTGTACTTGCAGAAAAGACAAGTACATTGATCCATGTTATTGCTTACATTTAACTTAACCCAGCTTTTCACGGAAACACTCCCAGGCAAATTAACCCTACAAAGTATTTCTAAATTTTTTTTGTGTCATATATGACATAGTATCGTATAGCAATAAATGTAACTGTGACAAGACTTTACACATTGTGTAATTTGGAAGCGTGCACAAAGTAATGTTTTAAAAGATTTGTGGCTATAAAAATAGCCGTTTTTGTTGAGCAATGACAACGCTTAACCTCCGAATCCGTAAAGAGTTCTTCCTTGACGTTTTAAGGCATAAACAACATCCATAGCGGTAACGGTCTTGCGTTTAGCGTGCTCTGTGTAGGTTACAGCATCACGAATAACATTCTCTAAGAAAACCTTCAGTACACCTCTGGTTTCCTCATAGATAAGGCCAGAGATACGTTTGACACCACCTCGTCGAGCAAGACGTCGAATAGCAGGTTTTGTGATTCCCTGAATGTTATCACGAAGAATTTTTCGGTGACGTTTAGCACCTCCTTTTCCCAATCCTTTACCTCCTTTTCCGCGTCCAGACATATTGATATAGTTGCGTACAGAACGAGTACAAAAACAACGTTTGAGTTAACAGAATTCAGACAGCTTTAAAAAGAGGCCATAAAATTACCTACTGCTCGTGGAAACACCCTAATTAACCAATAGAGTTGCGTCATTACAAAATGTTCCGAACATTTTGTACATTTTTTTAAGTAAAACTGTAGTTTTTTTAAAAATTCGTGGTCTTAATGTTTCAGTAAGGCAATAAATTTGGCATCGTTGGAATTCGCCAAACCTTCTGCTACTTACTAAAAAAAAAAAAAGTCAAAAGCTTTTGTGTATCAGAAGATACAGCCGTTTTCCCGTAGCCAAAAAACACAGATTTTATAAAAATGTTAAAGTAATGAGCGTAATGTCATTATGCAGCCAATCAGAAATTACTTTCTTAGCACCAATCAAATGGTTTGTTTTGAACCTTAGCTGTCAATCAATATGAGAAATAAAACTTTGGCGCGATAGTGCATTTTAGACCGTCTTGTGTATCCGTACTACATCGACTTCTTAAAATATGGCTCGTACAAAGCAAACTGCACGTAAATCTACTGGAGGAAAGGCTCCACGAAAACAACTCGCCACTAAAGCTGCGAGGAAAAGCGCACCAGCTACTGGAGGAGTGAAAAAACCACATCGTTACAGACCTGGTACAGTTGCTCTCAGAGAAATCAGAAGATACCAGAAGTCAACCGAGCTCTTGATCCGCAAGTTGCCTTTCCAGCGTCTTGTGCGAGAAATTGCTCAGGACTTCAAAACAGATCTGCGATTCCAGAGCACAGCCGTTATGGCTCTGCAAGAGGCTTCTGAAGCGTACCTTGTTGGCTTGTTCGAGGATACTAACTTGTGTGCCATTCACGCAAAACGAGTTACAATCATGCCTAAAGACATCCAGTTGGCAAGAAGAATTCGTGGGGAACGTGCCTAAGCATCTTACCAAACAAAAAACGGCTATTTTTATAGCCACACATCCATAAAAAATATTACGGCTAGCTTTTTATATCAAACTTTGTTCTGCTTTCTGTTTAAATTTTATGCTACATAAAAATTTTATGCTACATAAAGTTTGACAATGTTAAAAATATGAAGGGCAAGAAAAGTAAAAGCAAGAAAATAAGAAATTTAAAAACGAAAATACTTAAACTTAGGGAATCTAATCTTAAAATTACTCTTTTTTAACTGTTTAAGTGACTTAAACAAGTTTAACTTTGTACCAAGATAATGTTTTTTTGTAAATGTGTGGCTATAAAAATAGCCGTTTGTTAATGTAATAGCCAGATACACACAAATTATTTTTTTGCGGTCTTCTTTGCTGCCTTTTTGGGAGTCTTTTTGACCTTCTTTGCTGCAGGTTTTTTAGCAACAGGCTTCTTTGTGGGTTTCTTAGCTGCTGGTTTCTTAGCCGAGGCTTTCTTTGTGGCAGGCTTCTT
Organism: Hydractinia symbiolongicarpus; assembly: GCF_029227915.1. Lineage (NCBI taxonomy): Eukaryota > Metazoa > Cnidaria > Hydrozoa > Anthoathecata > Hydractiniidae > Hydractinia > Hydractinia symbiolongicarpus. Next base: position 7,884,444 of record NC_079883.1, on the reverse strand, counting down.
TGCTGCTTTCTTTGGCGTGCTCTTCTTTGCTGGCTTCTTTTTTGGTGTACTTTTCTTTGCAGTAGGCTTCTTTGCCGTTGGCTTTTTTGCTGCGGCCTTTTTCTTAGGTTTTTCTTTTTTTACCTGACCTAGCTTGAATGATCCAGAAGCACCAGTGCCTTTAGTTTGAATCAAATCGCCTGATGTTACTCCTCGTTTAAGAGCCATTTTCAGATGATGATCTGAGTTTTCAGCAACTTTGTAATTTGCATGAATATATTTTGTAATAGCTTGGCGAGATGAACCACCGCGTTCCTTTAGGGTAGCGATAGCAGCCTTGATCATGTCCACATATTTAGGGTGATCAGCTGTCTTCTTTGCAGCAGGTTTCTTCTTGGGTGCGATTTTCTTTGGAGAAGCTGCTTCACTCATTTTTAATGTTTTCTTACAACAATCCAACGATAAACGATGCTTGTTATCACAGTAGAAGTATACTAAACATTACCGTGTAAATGAGATATAATTTAAGACGGTGCGAAGTATGCGGACGTAAAAGTACCACTCCCGGGAATTGATTTGGCGCGAAAACAGAAATGTGTGTTTCTGTACATCGTATAATGTCCGTTTTGGGAGCCGCGACTATGCGAAAGCATGTTAATTTTTATTTGTAGCACGACGCAATAGTCTGAAAGAGAAGCTGCTGGAGTTTGAGGTCTTCAGCATTACATCTACTCTGTTAATTTGGGCTTCTTCCGCGCCCGTGTTAGGATTTTCATAAAGCGTTCTTTGGTTTGCGTTGCGTATGTCGGCCTACATCATCGACACGGCCTGTTTCCGGCTATTAGGAGCAATTCATATATTGGGCACTGCGTTTCGACTTTTTTATTAGACCACAGTAAAAAAATTCACTCACAGAAGTCCCTTTCTTTCATGGCTACAAACACGAAGAATTCTGTCGTAAGTAAAACGAATGCGCAAGCCAAAATAACGATGGGGCGAAGTCATAAGCATGGCCCTGTGGCCCAATGGATAAGGCATCTGACTACGAATCAGGGGATTCCAGGTTCGACTCCTGGCAGGGTCGCACTGTCGCATTTCGGCTGCATGGTCTACTGTGTAACGCGCGCGCACGTTCTGGCGTAATGCGTTGATAAACGGAATGTACGCAGTCATATTGGAAAGTAATATCACGCACTTAGTATCGTCGCCTTTGTTAGCATTCATGTAAGTTACCATCCACTCGCTACAGTCGCTCTCCATCCTACGGCTAAATCAACAGCCGTGATTTTTACTATGTCGCCGTCCATCCGTACGCGGTGACAGTTGTAAGCTTTACAGTAACGTGACATGCTCCACAAGCAGTTACGGTGTGTGGACGATGCCTATCATGGCAACGCTTGTTCTTTATCGCTTCTCGGCCTAATGGCTAAGATCAAGTGTAGTATCTGTTCTTATCAGTTTAATATCTGGTAGGCCATTCTCTGAATGGTCAGTATATTAATCTGATTTTTGGCCTTGGGTCATGGAGGTGGATTCATTCACGCCGTGACCACGGGTTGCCTTGGTGTTGCACTATTACCGATGGCGGCCCACATAAGCAATAAAAGAATAATAGCAGTCCTCTTTCCGACGGCACTCTGCATAGTCTACGGCGGGAACAAAACGCGTACACTGGGGGAGAATACAGCCTATGCCCCGCGACACGGCAGTTTATAACACACTCAAGCCACAAGCATTAACAAACTTTGAAGGGTACCCTCATGCTACGGTGCAGTTCCAACTCATACTTACCTGACGGGGAAGTAAAGACTGATCAATGAGGGTTTTCTTCCAGAGTGAGGCTCTTGCATTGCACTACGCTTGGGCTGACCTCTGCGATTACTGCAAACGTCAGTAACTCGACCGTACAATTTCTGGTAGTGGGGGCCTGCGTCCGCGCTCGCCCCCTCCTTAAGTCAAAATGAATGAGCTTAGAAAAGTTGCGCGGCCAAATGTCGGTGGTGACTTAAACGCTAAGGTAAAACCTCGCTTGGCTGTTACGAAACGTGATTGCGATATAAGTCCTCGGAAGGCGGCGGAATTTTATTTTATTTGCCATTCCGTCAGGGTTATTGGATGATCGGCAATAGATCGAGTTTGTATGCATTTGAAAGCTCTTTTTTCTCGTACTATCACCTGAAAATGTCGTAGGAAAATGTCATAGGAAACACTTTCAACAACCGCCACGTTCCTTAATTGTTATAACAAGAAATATATCACAGCACCATTGAAATGAAAAGGCAACAAATGAAAATGAAAAGCCTACGACACCGGGAGTTCCCAGGCGGTCCCCCATCCAAGTACTATCCCGGCCCGACGATGCTTAACTTCCGTGATCAGACGAGAACGGGTGTGTTCATCGTGGTATGGCCGTAGACATTAGTAGGGGCAAATACGTGCAATTTATTTTGACGTTGTGATCAAATTTTTTTATTTAATTTCTTTGAGTTACTTAGGACAAGGCGTATGCATGGATTATCTATTAGACTTTAAGGTTATAGTTTTGTGAAAAAAACAATGTTTTTTTAAAGATGTGTGGCTATAAAAATAGCCGTTGTTTTCTGAGTGTAGCGGTTTACTTCTTCTGTCCTTTGTCGTTCTTCTTTGGGAGTAAGACAGCTTGAATGTTTGGCAAAACACCACCAGCTGCAATGGTTACACCGCTCAAAAGTTTGTTTAATTCTTCATCATTACGAACAGCCAATTGTAAATGTCTTGGAATAATCCTAGCTTTTTTGTTGTCTCTTGCTGCGTTACCAGCCAACTCCAATATCTCAGCAGATAAATATTCCAAGACGGCTGCTAAGTAAACTGGTGCTCCAGATCCAATTCGGTTAGCATAGTGCCCTCTACGAAGGAATCTATGCACTCTACCGACTGGAAATTGAAGTCCAGCTCTTGAGGATCTTGTCTTGGCTTTAGCCTTAGCTTTTCCACCTTTTCCACGTCCAGACATAACTGCGATTTGATTTGTAAGTTAATACAAAAACGTACGAATATTTAACGTAAGTGTTAACGAAATAAACTTTACTCGTTTTTTCATCATAAAAATAGGATCGAAATCATGTTTTTTTAACCAATCATAATTAAGTATTAAACAAAAGATTTTTTTTTTAACCAATTAAATTGCGTATCGGCGTTTTCGGATCGAATTCGATCCGATTTTTTTACTTATAAACAAAAAGTTTTGACTTGCAGTTTAATGCTTATTTACAAGTTAAGTAGCAAAAATTTTTAACCATGTCTGACGCAGCAGCTAAAGGAGGAAAACAGGCACCTAAAGTAGCCAAGAAAGGTGAAAAAAGAGCCGGCAAAAAAGGAGGAAAGATTGGTGGAACTGGTGAAAAGAAACGCAAGAGAAAGAGAAAGGAAAGTTATGCTATTTACATCTACAATGTTTTGAAACAAGTTCACCCAGATGTCGGAGTTTCAAGCAAAGCTATGAGCATCATGAACTCATTTGTCAACGACATCTTTGAGCGCATTGCTTCCGAAGCTTCGCGTTTGGCTCTTCAAAACAAAAAGTCGACCATCTCTTCTCGTGAAATTCAAACCGCAGTACGTCTTCTCTTGCCTGGAGAACTTGCAAAACACGCAGTCAGTGAAGGAACAAAAGCCGTCACAAAATACACAAGCAGCAAGTAAACCAACGTCTACCAAACACAAACGGTCTTTTTTAAGACCACACATCTTTAAAAAAACATTTACTTGGCGTCACTACAAGTTAACCGAAGTTAATAAAACTTCTAAATAATGTGCTTAAGAACACTAGCCTACATTTAAAATACTTCCCCATGTGTGTGTGTGGATTAGCTTCACTTTTCATACGTATTATTAGCTGTACTTGCAGAAAAGACAAGTACATTGATCCATGTTATTGCTTACATTTAACTTAACCCAGCTTTTCACGGAAACACTCCCAGGCAAATTAACCCTACAAAGTATTTCTAAATTTTTTTTGTGTCATATATGACATAGTATCGTATAGCAATAAATGTAACTGTGACAAGACTTTACACATTGTGTAATTTGGAAGCGTGCACAAAGTAATGTTTTAAAAGATTTGTGGCTATAAAAATAGCCGTTTTTGTTGAGCAATGACAACGCTTAACCTCCGAATCCGTAAAGAGTTCTTCCTTGACGTTTTAAGGCATAAACAACATCCATAGCGGTAACGGTCTTGCGTTTAGCGTGCTCTGTGTAGGTTACAGCATCACGAATAACATTCTCTAAGAAAACCTTCAGTACACCTCTGGTTTCCTCATAGATAAGGCCAGAGATACGTTTGACACCACCTCGTCGAGCAAGACGTCGAATAGCAGGTTTTGTGATTCCCTGAATGTTATCACGAAGAATTTTTCGGTGACGTTTAGCACCTCCTTTTCCCAATCCTTTACCTCCTTTTCCGCGTCCAGACATATTGATATAGTTGCGTACAGAACGAGTACAAAAACAACGTTTGAGTTAACAGAATTCAGACAGCTTTAAAAAGAGGCCATAAAATTACCTACTGCTCGTGGAAACACCCTAATTAACCAATAGAGTTGCGTCATTACAAAATGTTCCGAACATTTTGTACATTTTTTTAAGTAAAACTGTAGTTTTTTTAAAAATTCGTGGTCTTAATGTTTCAGTAAGGCAATAAATTTGGCATCGTTGGAATTCGCCAAACCTTCTGCTACTTACTAAAAAAAAAAAAAGTCAAAAGCTTTTGTGTATCAGAAGATACAGCCGTTTTCCCGTAGCCAAAAAACACAGATTTTATAAAAATGTTAAAGTAATGAGCGTAATGTCATTATGCAGCCAATCAGAAATTACTTTCTTAGCACCAATCAAATGGTTTGTTTTGAACCTTAGCTGTCAATCAATATGAGAAATAAAACTTTGGCGCGATAGTGCATTTTAGACCGTCTTGTGTATCCGTACTACATCGACTTCTTAAAATATGGCTCGTACAAAGCAAACTGCACGTAAATCTACTGGAGGAAAGGCTCCACGAAAACAACTCGCCACTAAAGCTGCGAGGAAAAGCGCACCAGCTACTGGAGGAGTGAAAAAACCACATCGTTACAGACCTGGTACAGTTGCTCTCAGAGAAATCAGAAGATACCAGAAGTCAACCGAGCTCTTGATCCGCAAGTTGCCTTTCCAGCGTCTTGTGCGAGAAATTGCTCAGGACTTCAAAACAGATCTGCGATTCCAGAGCACAGCCGTTATGGCTCTGCAAGAGGCTTCTGAAGCGTACCTTGTTGGCTTGTTCGAGGATACTAACTTGTGTGCCATTCACGCAAAACGAGTTACAATCATGCCTAAAGACATCCAGTTGGCAAGAAGAATTCGTGGGGAACGTGCCTAAGCATCTTACCAAACAAAAAACGGCTATTTTTATAGCCACACATCCATAAAAAATATTACGGCTAGCTTTTTATATCAAACTTTGTTCTGCTTTCTGTTTAAATTTTATGCTACATAAAAATTTTATGCTACATAAAGTTTGACAATGTTAAAAATATGAAGGGCAAGAAAAGTAAAAGCAAGAAAATAAGAAATTTAAAAACGAAAATACTTAAACTTAGGGAATCTAATCTTAAAATTACTCTTTTTTAACTGTTTAAGTGACTTAAACAAGTTTAACTTTGTACCAAGATAATGTTTTTTTGTAAATGTGTGGCTATAAAAATAGCCGTTTGTTAATGTAATAGCCAGATACACACAAATTATTTTTTTGCGGTCTTCTTTGCTGCCTTTTTGGGAGTCTTTTTGACCTTCTTTGCTGCAGGTTTTTTAGCAACAGGCTTCTTTGTGGGTTTCTTAGCTGCTGGTTTCTTAGCCGAGGCTTTCTTTGTGGCAGGCTTCTTTGCTGCTTTCTTTGGCGTGCTCTTCTTTGCTGGCTTCTTTTTTGGTGTACTTTTCTTTGCAGTAGGCTTCTTTGCCGTTGGCTTTTTTGCTGCGGCCTTTTTCTTAGGTTTTTCTTTTTTTACCTGACCTAGCTTGAATGATCCAGAAGCACCAGTGCCTTTAGTTTGAATCAAATCGCCTGATGTTACTCCTCGTTTAAGAGCCATTTTCAGATGATGATCTGAGTTTTCAGCAACTTTGTAATTTGCATGAATATATTTTGTAATAGCTTGGCGAGATGAACCACCGCGTTCCTTTAGGGTAGCGATAGCAGCCTTGATCATGTCCACATATTTAGGGTGATCAGCTGTCTTCTTTGCAGCAGGTTTCTTCTTGGGTGCGATTTTCTTTGGAGAAGCTGCTTCACTCATTTTTAATGTTTTCTTACAACAATCCAACGATAAACGATGCTTGTTATCACAGTAGAAGTATACTAAACATTACCGTGTAAATGAGATATAATTTAAGACGGTGCGAAGTATGCGGACGTAAAAGTACCACTCCCGGGAATTGATTTGGCGCGAAAACAGAAATGTGTGTTTCTGTACATCGTATAATGTCCGTTTTGGGTGCCGCGACTATGCGAAAGCATGTTAATTTTTATTTGTAGCACGACGCAATAGTCTGAAAGAGAAGCTGCTGGAGTTTGAGGTCTTCAGCATTACATCTACTCTGTTAATTTGGGCTTCTTCCGCGCCCGTGTTAGGATTTTCATAAAGCGTTCTTTGGTTTGCGTTGCGTATGTCGGCCTACATCATCGACACGGCCTGTTTCCGGCTATTAGGAGCAATTCATATATTGGGCACTGCGTTTCGACTTTTTTATTAGACCACAGTAAAAAAATTCACTCACAGAAGTCCCTTTCTTTCATGGCTACAAACACGAAGAATTCTGTCGTAAGTAAAACGAATGCGCAAGCCAAAATAACGATGGGGCGAAGTCATAAGCATGGCCCTGTGGCCCAATGGATAAGGCATCTGACTACGAATCAGGGGATTCCAGGTTCGACTCCTGGCAGGGTCGCACTGTCGCATTTCGGCTGCATGGTCTACTGTGTAACGCGCGCGCACGTTCTGGCGTAATGCGTTGATAAACGGAATGTACGCAGTCATATTGGAAAGTAATATCACGCACTTAGTATCGTCGCCTTTGTTAGCATTCATGTAAGTTACCATCCACTCGCTACAGTCGCTCTCCATCCTACGGCTAAATCAACAGCCGTGATTTTTACTATGTCGCCGTCCATCCGTACGCGGTGACAGTTGTAAGCTTTACAGTAACGTGACATGCTCCACAAGCAGTTACGGTGTGTGGACGATGCCTATCATGGCAACGCTTGTTCTTTATCGCTTCTCGGCCTAATGGCTAAGATCAAGTGTAGTATCTGTTCTTATCAGTTTAATATCTGGTAGGCCATTCTCTGAATGGTCAGTATATTAATCTGATTTTTGGCCTTGGGTCATGGAGGTGGATTCATTCACGCCGTGACCACGGGTTGCCTTGGTGTTGCACTATTACCGATGGCGGCCCACATAAGCAATAAAAGAATAATAGCAGTCCTCTTTCCGACGGCACTCTGCATAGTCTACGGCGGGAACAAAACGCGTACACTGGGGGAGAATACAGCCTATGCCCCGCGACACGGCAGTTTATAACACACTCAAGCCACAAGCATTAACAAACTTTGAAGGGTACCCTCATGCTACGGTGCAGTTCCAACTCATACTTACCTGACGGGGAAGTAAAGACTGATCAATGAGGGTTTTCTTCCAGAGTGAGGCTCTTGCATTGCACTACGCTTGGGCTGACCTCTGCGATTACTGCAAACGTCAGTAACTCGACCGTACAATTTCTGGTAGTGGGGGCCTGCGTCCGCGCTCGCCCCCTCCTTAAGTCAAAATGAATGAGCTTAGAAAAGTTGCGCGGCCAAATGTCGGTGGTGACTTAAACGCTAAGGTAAAACCTCGCTTGGCTGTTACGAAACGTGATTGCGATATAAGTCCTCGGAAGGCGGCGGAATTTTATTTTATTTGCCATTCCGTCAGGGTTATTGGATGATCGGCAATAGATCGAGTTTGTATGCATTTGAAAGCTCTTTTTTCTCGTACTATCACCTGAAAATGTCGTAGGAAAATGTCATAGGAAACACTTTCAACAACCGCCACGTTCCTTAATTGTTATAACAAGAAATATATCACAGCACCATTGAAATGAAAAGGCAACAAATGAAAATGAAAAGCCTACGACACCGGGAGTTCCCAGGCGGTCCCCCATCCAAGTACTATCCCGGCCCGACGATGCTTAACTTCCGTGATCAGACGAGAACGGGTGTGTTCATCGTGGTATGGCCGTAGACATTAGTAGGGGCAAATACGTGCAATTTATTTTGACGTTGTGATCAAATTTTTTTATTTAATTTCTTTGAGTTACTTAGGACAAGGCGTATGCATGGATTATCTATTAGACTTTAAGGTTATAGTTTTGTGAAAAAAACAATGTTTTTTTAAAGATGTGTGGCTATAAAAATAGCCGTTGTTTTCTGAGTGTAGCGGTTTACTTCTTCTGTCCTTTGTCGTTCTTCTTTGGGAGTAAGACAGCTTGAATGTTTGGCAAAACACCACCAGCTGCAATGGTTACACCGCTCAAAAGTTTGTTTAATTCTTCATCATTACGAACAGCCAATTGTAAATGTCTTGGAATAATCCTAGCTTTTTTGTTGTCTCTTGCTGCGTTACCAGCCAACTCCAATATCTCAGCAGATAAATATTCCAAGACGGCTGCTAAGTAAACTGGTGCTCCAGATCCAATTCGGTTAGCATAGTGCCCTCTACGAAGGAATCTATGCACTCTACCGACTGGAAATTGAAGTCCAGCTCTTGAGGATCTTGTCTTGGCTTTAGCCTTAGCTTTTCCACCTTTTCCACGTCCAGACATAACTGCGATTTGATTTGTAAGTTAATACAAAAACGTACGAATATTTAACGTAAGTGTTAACGAAATAAACTTTACTCGTTTTTTCATCATAAAAATAGGATCGAAATCATGTTTTTTTAACCAATCATAATTAAGTATTAAACAAAAGATTTTTTTTTTAACCAATTAAATTGCGTATCGGCGTTTTCGGATCGAATTCGATCCGATTTTTTTACTTATAAACAAAAAGTTTTGACTTGCAGTTTAATGCTTATTTACAAGTTAAGTAGCAAAAATTTTTAACCATGTCTGACGCAGCAGCTAAAGGAGGAAAACAGGCACCTAAAGTAGCCAAGAAAGGTGAAAAAAGAGCCGGCAAAAAAGGAGGAAAGATTGGTGGAACTGGTGAAAAGAAACGCAAGAGAAAGAGAAAGGAAAGTTATGCTATTTACATCTACAATGTTTTGAAACAAGTTCACCCAGATGTCGGAGTTTCAAGCAAAGCTATGAGCATCATGAACTCATTTGTCAACGACATCTTTGAGCGCATTGCTTCCGAAGCTTCGCGTTTGGCTCTTCAAAACAAAAAGTCGACCATCTCTTCTCGTGAAATTCAAACCGCAGTACGTCTTCTCTTGCCTGGAGAACTTGCAAAACACGCAGTCAGTGAAGGAACAAAAGCCGTCACAAAATACACAAGCAGCAAGTAAACCAACGTCTACCAAACACAAACGGTCTTTTTTAAGACCACACATCTTTAAAAAAACATTTACTTGGCGTCACTACAAGTTAACCGAAGTTAATAAAACTTCTAAATAATGTGCTTAAGAACACTAGCCTACATTTAAAATACTTCCCCATGTGTGTGTGTGGATTAGCTTCACTTTTCATACGTATTATTAGCTGTACTTGCAGAAAAGACAAGTACATTGATCCATGTTATTGCTTACATTTAACTTAACCCAGCTTTTCACGGAAACACTCCCAGGCAAATTAACCCTACAAAGTATTTCTAAATTTTTTTTGTGTCATATATGACATAGTATCGTATAGCAATAAATGTAACTGTGACAAGACTTTACACATTGTGTAATTTGGAAGCGTGCACAAAGTAATGTTTTAAAAGATTTGTGGCTATAAAAATAGCCGTTTTTGTTGAGCAATGACAACGCTTAACCTCCGAATCCGTAAAGAGTTCTTCCTTGACGTTTTAAGGCATAAACAACATCCATAGCGGTAACGGTCTTGCGTTTAGCGTGCTCTGTGTAGGTTACAGCATCACGAATAACATTCTCTAAGAAAACCTTCAGTACACCTCTGGTTTCCTCATAGATAAGGCCAGAGATACGTTTGACACCACCTCGTCGAGCAAGACGTCGAATAGCAGGTTTTGTGATTCCCTGAATGTTATCACGAAGAATTTTTCGGTGACGTTTAGCACCTCCTTTTCCCAATCCTTTACCTCCTTTTCCGCGTCCAGACATATTGATATAGTTGCGTACAGAACGAGTACAAAAACAACGTTTGAGTTAACAGAATTCAGACAGCTTTAAAAAGAGGCCATAAAATTACCTACTGCTCGTGGAAACACCCTAATTAACCAATAGAGTTGCGTCATTACAAAATGTTCCGAACATTTTGTACATTTTTTTAAGTAAAACTGTAGTTTTTTTAAAAATTCGTGGTCTTAATGTTTCAGTAAGGCAATAAATTTGGCATCGTTGGAATTCGCCAAACCTTCTGCTACTTACTAAAAAAAAAAAAAGTCAAAAGCTTTTGTGTATCAGAAGATACAGCCGTTTTCTCCCGTAGCCAAAAAACACAGATTTTATAAAAATGTTAAAGTAATGAGCGTAATGTCATTATGCAGCCAATCAGAAATTACTTTCTTAGCACCAATCAAATGGTTTGTTTTGAACCTTAGCTGTCAATCAATATGAGAAATAAAACTTTGGCGCGATAGTGCATTTTAGACCGTCTTGTGTATCCGTACTACATCGACTTCTTAAAATATGGCTCGTACAAAGCAAACTGCACGTAAATCTACTGGAGGAAAGGCTCCACGAAAACAACTCGCCACTAAAGCTGCGAGGAAAAGCGCACCAGCTACTGGAGGAGTGAAAAAACCACATCGTTACAGACCTGGTACAGTTGCTCTCAGAGAAATCAGAAGATACCAGAAGTCAACCGAGCTCTTGATCCGCAAGTTGCCTTTCCAGCGTCTTGTGCGAGAAATTGCTCAGGACTTCAAAACAGATCTGCGATTCCAGAGCACAGCCGTTATGGCTCTGCAAGAGGCTTCTGAAGCGTACCTTGTTGGCTTGTTCGAGGATACTAACTTGTGTGCCATTCACGCAAAACGAGTTACAATCATGCCTAAAGACATCCAGTTGGCAAGAAGAATTCGTGGGGAACGTGCCTAAGCATCTTACCAAACAAAAAACGGCTATTTTTATAGCCACACATCCATAAAAAATATTACGGCTAGCTTTTTATATCAAACTTTGTTCTGCTTTCTGTTTAAATTTTATGCTACATAAAAATTTTATGCTACATAAAGTTTGACAATGTTAAAAATATGAAGGGCAAGAAAAGTAAAAGCAAGAAAATAAGAAATTTAAAAACGAAAATACTTAAACTTAGGGAATCTAATCTTAAAATTACTCTTTTTTAACTGTTTAAGTGACTTAAACAAGTTTAACTTTGTACCAAGATAATGTTTTTTTGTAAATGTGTGGCTATAAAAATAGCCGTTTGTTAATGTAATAGCCAGATACACACAAATTATTTTTTTGCGGTCTTCTTTGCTGCCTTTTTGGGAGTCTTTTTGACCTTCTTTGCTGCAGGTTTTTTAGCAACAGGCTTCTTTGTGGGTTTCTTAGCTGCTGGTTTCTTAGCCGAGGCTTTCTTTGTGGCAGGCTTCTTTGCTGCTTTCTTTGGCGTGCTCTTCTTTGCTGGCTTCTTTTTTGGTGTACTTTTCTTTGCAGTAGGCTTCTTTGCCGTTGGCTTTTTTGCTGCGGCCTTTTTCTTAGGTTTTTCTTTTTTTACCTGACCTAGCTTGAATGATCCAGAAGCACCAGTGCCTTTAGTTTGAATCAAATCGCCTGATGTTACTCCTCGTTTAAGAGCCATTTTCAGATGATGATCTGAGTTTTCAGCAACTTTGTAATTTGCATGAATATATTTTGTAATAGCTTGGCGAGATGAACCACCGCGTTCCTTTAGGGTAGCGATAGCAGCCTTGATCATGTCCACATATTTAGGGTGATCAGCTGTCTTCTTTGCAGCAGGTTTCTTCTTGGGTGCGATTTTCTTTGGAGAAGCTGCTTCACTCATTTTTAATGTTTTCTTACAACAATCCAACGATAAACGATGCTTGTTATCACAGTAGAAGTATACTAAACATTACCGTGTAAATGAGATATAATTTAAGACGGTGCGAAGTATGCGGACGTAAAAGTACCACTCCCGGGAATTGATTTGGCGCGAAAACAGAAATGTGTGTTTCTGTACATCGTATAATGTCCGTTTTGGGTGCCGCGACTATGCGAAAGCATGTTAATTTTTATTTGTAGCACGACGCAATAGTCTGAAAGAGAAGCTGCTGGAGTTTGAGGTCTTCAGCATTACATCTACTCTGTTAATTTGGGCTTCTTCCGCGCCCGTGTTAGGATTTTCATAAAGCGTTCTTTGGTTTGCGTTGCGTATGTCGGCCTACATCATCGACACGGCCTGTTTCCGGCTATTAGGAGCAATTCATATATTGGGCACTGCGTTTCGACTTTTTTATTAGACCACAGTAAAAAAATTCACTCACAGAAGTCCCTTTCTTTCATGGCTACAAACACGAAGAATTCTGTCGTAAGTAAAACGAATGCGCAAGCCAAAATAA
>NC_079883.1:7831301-7871223 GCF_029227915.1 Hydractinia symbiolongicarpus | reverse complement strand
ACAACAATCCAACGATAAACGATGCTTGTTATCACAGTAGAAGTATACTAAACATTACCGTGTAAATGAGATATAATTTAAGACGGTGCGAAGTATGCGGACGTAAAAGTACCACTCCCGGGAATTGATTTGGCGCGAAAACAGAAAATGTGTGTTTCTGTACATCGTATAATGTCCGTTTTGGGGAGCCGCGACTATGCGAAAGCATGTTAATTTTTATTTGTAGCACGACGCAATAGTCTGAAAGAGAAGCTGCTGGAGTTTGAGGTCTTCAGCATTACATCTACTCTGTTAATTTGGGCTTCTTCCGCGCCCGTGTTAGGATTTTCATAAAGCGTTCTTTGGTTTGCGTTGCGTATGTCGGCCTACATCATCGACACGGCCTGTTTCCGGCTATTAGGAGCAATTCATATATTGGGCACTGCGTTTCGACTTTTTTTATTAGACCACAGTAAAAAAATTCACTCACAGAAGTCCCCTTTCTTTCATGGCTACAAACACGAAGAATTCTGTCGTAAGTAAAACGAATGCGCAAGCCAAAATAACGATGGGGCGAAGTCATAAGCATCGCCCTGTGGCCCAATGGATAAGGCATCTGACTACGAAATCAGGGGATTTCCAGGTTCGACTCCTGGCAGGGTCGCACTGTCGCATTTCGGCTGCATGGTCTACTGTGTAACGCGCGCGCACGTTCTGGCGTAATGCGTTGATAAACGGAATGTACGCAGTCATATTGGAAAGTAATATCACGCACTTAGTATCGTCGCCTTTGTTAGCATTCATGTAAGTTACCATCCACTCGCTACAGTCGCTCTCCATCCTACGGCTAAATCAACAGCCGTGATTTTTACTATGTCGCCGTCCATCCGTACGCGGTGACAGTTGTAAGCTTTACAGTAACGTGACATGCTCCACAAGCAGTTTACGGTGTGTGGACGATGCCTATCATGGCAACGCTTGTTCTTTATCGCTTCTCGGCCTAATGGCTAAGATCAAGTGTAGTATCTGTTCTTATCAGTTTAATATCTGGTAGGCCATTCTCTGAATGGTCAGTATATTAATCTGATTTTTGGCCTTGGGTCATGGAGGTGGATTCATTCACGCCGTGACCACGGGTTGCCTTGGTGTTGCACTATTACCGATGGCGGCCCACATAAGCAATAAAAGAATAATAGCAGTCCTCTTTCCGACGGCACTCTGCATAGTCTACGGCGGGAACAAAACGCGTACACTGGGGGAGAATACAGCCTATGCCCCGCGACACGGCAGTTTATAACACACTCAAGCCACAAGCATTAACAAACTTTGAAGGGTACCCTCATGCTACGGTGCAGTTCCAACTCATACTTACCTGACGGGGAAGTAAAGACTGATCAATGAGGGTTTTCTTCCAGAGTGAGGCTCTTGCATTGCACTACGCTTGGGCTGACCTCTGCGATTACTGCAAACGTCAGTAACTCGACCGTACAATTTCTGGTAGTGGGGGCCTGCGTCCGCGCTCGCCCCCTCCTTAAGTCAAAATGAATGAGCTTAGAAAAGTTGCGCGGCCAAATGTCGGTGGTGACTTAAACGCTAAGGTAAAAACCTCGCTTGGCTGTTACGAAACGTGATTGCGATATAAGTCCTCGGAAGGCGGCGGAATTTTATTTTATTTGCCATTCCGTCAGGGTTATTGGATGATCGGCAATAGATCGAGTTTGTATGCATTTTGAAAGCTCTTTTTTCTCGTACTATCACCTGAAAATGTCGTAGGAAAATGTCATAGGAAAACACTTTCAACAACCGCCACGTTCCTTAATTGTTATAACAAGAAATATATCACAGCACCATTGAAATGAAAAGGCAACAAATGAAATGAAAAGCCTACGACACCGGGAGTTCCCAGGCGGTCCCCCATCCAAGTACTATCCCGGCCCGACGATGCTTAACTTCCGTGATCAGACGAGAACGGGTGTGTTCATCGTGGTATGGCCGTAGACATTAGTAGGGGCAAATACGTGCAATTTATTTTGACGTTGTGATCAAATTTTTTTATTTAATTTCTTTGAGTTACTTAGGACAAGGCGTATGCATGGATTATCTATTAGACTTTAAGGTTATAGTTTTGTGAAAAAAACAATGTTTTTTTTAAAGATGTGTGGCTATAAAAATAGCCGTTGTTTTCTGAGTGTAGCGGTTTACTTCTTCTGTCCTTTGTCGTTCTTCTTTGGGAGTAAGGACAGCTTGAATGTTTGGCAAAACACCACCAGCTGCAATGGTTACACCGCTCAAAAGTTTGTTTAATTCTTCATCATTACGAACAGCCAATTGTAAATGTCTTGGAATAATCCTAGCTTTTTTGTTGTCTCTTGCTGCGTTACCAGCCAACTCCAATATCTCAGCAGATAAATATTCCAAGACGGCTGCTAAGTAAACTGGTGCTCCAGATCCAATTCGGTTAGCATAGTGCCCTCTACGAAGGAATCTATGCACTCTACCGACTGGAAATTGAAGTCCAGCTCTTGAGGATCTTGTCTTGGCTTTAGCCTTAGCTTTTCCACCTTTTCCACGTCCAGACATAACTGCGATTTGATTTGTAAGTTAATACAAAAACGTACGAATATTTAACGTAAGTGTTAACGAAATAAACTTTACTCGTTTTTTCATCATAAAAATAGGATCGAAATCATGTTTTTTTAACCAATCATAATTAAGTATTAAACAAAAGATTTTTTTTTTAACCAATTAAATTGCGTATCGGCGTTTTCGGATCGAATTCGATCCGATTTTTTTACTTATAAACAAAAAGTTTTGACTTGCAGTTTAATGCTTATTTACAAGTTAAGTAGCAAAAATTTTTAACCATGTCCTGACGCAGCAGCTAAAGGAGGAAAACAGGCACCTAAAGTAGCCAAGAAAGGTGAAAAAAGAGCCGGCAAAAAAGGAGGAAAGATTGGTGGAACTGGTGAAAAGAAACGCAAGAGAAAGAGAAAGGAAAGTTATGCTATTTACATCTACAATGTTTTGAAACAAGTTCACCCAGATGTCGGAGTTTCAAGCAAAGCTATGAGCATCATGAACTCATTTGTCAACGACATCTTTGAGCGCATTGCTTCCGAAGCTTCGCGTTTGGCTCTTCAAAACAAAAAGTCGACCATCTCTTCTCGTGAAATTCAAACCGCAGTACGTCTTCTCTTGCCTGGAGAACTTGCAAAACACGCAGTCAGTGAAGGAACAAAAGCCGTCACAAAATACACAAGCAGCAAGTAAACCAACGTCTACCAAACACAAACGGTCTTTTTTAAGACCACACATCTTTAAAAAAACATTTACTTGGCGTCACTACAAGTTAACCGAAGTTAATAAAACTTCTAAATAATGTGCTTAAGAAACACTAGCCTACATTTAAAATACTTCCCCATGTGTGTGTGTGGATTAGCTTCACTTTTCATACGTATTATTAGCTGTACTTGCAGAAAAGACAAGTACATTGATCCATGTTATTGCTTACATTTAACTTAACCCAGCTTTTCACGGAAACACTCCCAGGCAAATTAACCCTACAAAGTATTTCTAAATTTTTTTTGTGTCATATATGACATAGTATCGTATAGCAATAAATGTAACTGTGACAAGACTTTACACATTGTGTAATTTGGAAGCGTGCACAAAGTAATGTTTTAAAAGATTTGTGGCTATAAAAATAGCCGTTTTTGTTGAGCAATGACAACGCTTAACCTCCGAATCCGTAAAGAGTTCTTCCTTGACGTTTTAAGGCATAAACAACATCCATAGCGGTAACGGTCTTGCGTTTAGCGTGCTCTGTGTAGGTTACAGCATCACGAATAACATTCTCTAAGAAAACCTTCAGTACACCTCTGGTTTCCTCATAGATAAGGCCAGAGATACGTTTGACACCACCTCGTCGAGCAAGACGTCGAATAGCAGGTTTTGTGATTCCCTGAATGTTATCACGAAGAATTTTTCGGTGACGTTTAGCACCTCCTTTTCCCAATCCTTTACCTCCTTTTCCGCGTCCAGACATATTGATATAGTTGCGTACAGAACGAGTACAAAAACAACGTTTGAGTTAACAGAATTCAGACAGCTTTAAAAAGAGGCCATAAAATTACCTACTGCTCGTGGAAACACCCTAATTAACCAATAGAGTTGCGTCATTACAAAATGTTCCGAACATTTTGTACATTTTTTTTAAGTAAAACTGTAGTTTTTTTAAAAATTCGTGGTCTTAATGTTTCAGTAAGGCAATAAATTTGGCATCGTTGGAATTCGCCAAACCTTCTGCTACTTACTAAAAAAAAAAAAAGTCAAAAGCTTTTGTGTATCAGAAGATACAGCCGTTTTCCCGTAGCCAAAAAACACAGATTTTATAAAAATGTTAAAGTAATGAGCGTAATGTCATTATGCAGCCAATCAGAAATTACTTTCTTAGCACCAATCAAATGGTTTGTTTTGAACCTTAGCTGTCAATCAATATGAGAAATAAAACTTTGGCGCGATAGTGCATTTTAGACCGTCTTGTGTATCCGTACTACATCGACTTCTTAAAATATGGCTCGTACAAAGCAAACTGCACGTAAATCTACTGGAGGAAAGGCTCCACGAAAACAACTCGCCACTAAAGCTGCGAGGAAAAGCGCACCAGCTACTGGAGGAGTGAAAAAACCACATCGTTACAGACCTGGTACAGTTGCTCTCAGAGAAATCAGAAGATACCAGAAGTCAACCGAGCTCTTGATCCGCAAGTTGCCTTTCCAGCGTCTTGTGCGAGAAATTGCTCAGGACTTCAAAACAGATCTGCGATTCCAGAGCACAGCCGTTATGGCTCTGCAAGAGGCTTCTGAAGCGTACCTTGTTGGCTTGTTCGAGGATACTAACTTGTGTGCCATTCACGCAAAACGAGTTACAATCATGCCTAAAGACATCCAGTTGGCAAGAAGAATTCGTGGGGAACGTGCCTAAGCATCTTACCAAACAAAAAACGGCTATTTTTATAGCCACACATCCATAAAAAATATTACGGCTAGCTTTTTATATCAAACTTTGTTCTGCTTTCTGTTTAAATTTTATGCTACATAAAAATTTTATGCTACATAAAGTTTGACAATGTTAAAAATATGAAGGGCAAGAAAAGTAAAAGCAAGAAAATAAGAAATTTAAAAACGAAAATACTTAAACTTAGGGAATCTAATCTTAAAATTACTCTTTTTTAACTGTTTAAGTGACTTAAACAAGTTTAACTTTGTACCAAGATAATGTTTTTTTGTAAATGTGTGGCTATAAAAATAGCCGTTTGTTAATGTAATAGCCAGATACACACAAATTATTTTTTTGCGGTCTTCTTTGCTGCCTTTTTGGGAGTCTTTTTGACCTTCTTTGCTGCAGGTTTTTTAGCAACAGGCTTCTTTGTGGGTTTCTTAGCTGCTGGTTTCTTAGCCGAGGCTTTCTTTGTGGCAGGCTTCTTTGCTGCTTTCTTTGGCGTGCTCTTCTTTGCTGGCTTCTTTTTTGGTGTACTTTTCTTTGCAGTAGGCTTCTTTGCCGTTGGCTTTTTTGCTGCGGCCTTTTTCTTAGGTTTTTCTTTTTTTACCTGACCTAGCTTGAATGATCCAGAAGCACCAGTGCCTTTAGTTTGAATCAAATCGCCTGATGTTACTCCTCGTTTAAGAGCCATTTTCAGATGATGATCTGAGTTTTCAGCAACTTTGTAATTTGCATGAATATATTTTGTAATAGCTTGGCGAGATGAACCACCGCGTTCCTTTAGGGTAGCGATAGCAGCCTTGATCATGTCCACATATTTAGGGTGATCAGCTGTCTTCTTTGCAGCAGGTTTCTTCTTGGGTGCGATTTTCTTTGGAGAAGCTGCTTCACTCATTTTTAATGTTTTCTTACAACAATCCAACGATAAACGATGCTTGTTATCACAGTAGAAGTATACTAAACATTACCGTGTAAATGAGATATAATTTAAGACGGTGCGAAGTATGCGGACGTAAAAGTACCACTCCCGGGAATTGATTTGGCGCGAAAACAGAAATGTGTGTTTCTGTACATCGTATAATGTCCGTTTTGGGAGCCGCGACTATGCGAAAGCATGTTAATTTTTATTTGTAGCACGACGCAATAGTCTGAAAGAGAAGCTGCTGGAGTTTGAGGTCTTCAGCATTACATCTACTCTGTTAATTTGGGCTTCTTCCGCGCCCGTGTTAGGATTTTCATAAAGCGTTCTTTGGTTTGCGTTGCGTATGTCGGCCTACATCATCGACACGGCCTGTTTCCGGCTATTAGGAGCAATTCATATATTGGGCACTGCGTTTCGACTTTTTTATTAGACCACAGTAAAAAAATTCACTCACAGAAGTCCCTTTCTTTCATGGCTACAAACACGAAGAATTCTGTCGTAAGTAAAACGAATGCGCAAGCCAAAATAACGATGGGGCGAAGTCATAAGCATCGCCCTGTGGCCCAATGGATAAGGCATCTGACTACGAATCAGGGGATTCCAGGTTCGACTCCTGGCAGGGTCGCACTGTCGCATTTCGGCTGCATGGTCTACTGTGTAACGCGCGCGCACGTTCTGGCGTAATGCGTTGATAAACGGAATGTACGCAGTCATATTGGAAAGTAATATCACGCACTTAGTATCGTCGCCTTTGTTAGCATTCATGTAAGTTACCATCCACTCGCTACAGTCGCTCTCCATCCTACGGCTAAATCAACAGCCGTGATTTTTACTATGTCGCCGTCCATCCGTACGCGGTGACAGTTGTAAGCTTTACAGTAACGTGACATGCTCCACAAGCAGTTACGGTGTGTGGACGATGCCTATCATGGCAACGCTTGTTCTTTATCGCTTCTCGGCCTAATGGCTAAGATCAAGTGTAGTATCTGTTCTTATCAGTTTAATATCTGGTAGGCCATTCTCTGAATGGTCAGTATATTAATCTGATTTTTGGCCTTGGGTCATGGAGGTGGATTCATTCACGCCGTGACCACGGGTTGCCTTGGTGTTGCACTATTACCGATGGCGGCCCACATAAGCAATAAAAGAATAATAGCAGTCCTCTTTCCGACGGCACTCTGCATAGTCTACGGCGGGAACAAAACGCGTACACTGGGGGAGAATACAGCCTATGCCCCGCGACACGGCAGTTTATAACACACTCAAGCCACAAGCATTAACAAACTTTGAAGGGTACCCTCATGCTACGGTGCAGTTCCAACTCATACTTACCTGACGGGGAAGTAAAGACTGATCAATGAGGGTTTTCTTCCAGAGTGAGGCTCTTGCATTGCACTACGCTTGGGCTGACCTCTGCGATTACTGCAAACGTCAGTAACTCGACCGTACAATTTCTGGTAGTGGGGGCCTGCGTCCGCGCTCGCCCCCTCCTTAAGTCAAAATGAATGAGCTTAGAAAAGTTGCGCGGCCAAATGTCGGTGGTGACTTAAACGCTAAGGTAAAACCTCGCTTGGCTGTTACGAAACGTGATTGCGATATAAGTCCTCGGAAGGCGGCGGAATTTTATTTTATTTGCCATTCCGTCAGGGTTATTGGATGATCGGCAATAGATCGAGTTTGTATGCATTTGAAAGCTCTTTTTTCTCGTACTATCACCTGAAAATGTCGTAGGAAAATGTCATAGGAAACACTTTCAACAACCGCCACGTTCCTTAATTGTTATAACAAGAAATATATCACAGCACCATTGAAATGAAAAGGCAACAAATGAAAATGAAAAGCCTACGACACCGGGAGTTCCCAGGCGGTCCCCCATCCAAGTACTATCCCGGCCCGACGATGCTTAACTTCCGTGATCAGACGAGAACGGGTGTGTTCATCGTGGTATGGCCGTAGACATTAGTAGGGGCAAATACGTGCAATTTATTTTGACGTTGTGATCAAATTTTTTTATTTAATTTCTTTGAGTTACTTAGGACAAGGCGTATGCATGGATTATCTATTAGACTTTAAGGTTATAGTTTTGTGAAAAAAACAATGTTTTTTTAAAGATGTGTGGCTATAAAAATAGCCGTTGTTTTCTGAGTGTAGCGGTTTACTTCTTCTGTCCTTTGTCGTTCTTCTTTGGGAGTAAGACAGCTTGAATGTTTGGCAAAACACCACCAGCTGCAATGGTTACACCGCTCAAAAGTTTGTTTAATTCTTCATCATTACGAACAGCCAATTGTAAATGTCTTGGAATAATCCTAGCTTTTTTGTTGTCTCTTGCTGCGTTACCAGCCAACTCCAATATCTCAGCAGATAAATATTCCAAGACGGCTGCTAAGTAAACTGGTGCTCCAGATCCAATTCGGTTAGCATAGTGCCCTCTACGAAGGAATCTATGCACTCTACCGACTGGAAATTGAAGTCCAGCTCTTGAGGATCTTGTCTTGGCTTTAGCCTTAGCTTTTCCACCTTTTCCACGTCCAGACATAACTGCGATTTGATTTGTAAGTTAATACAAAAACGTACGAATATTTAACGTAAGTGTTAACGAAATAAACTTTACTCGTTTTTTCATCATAAAAATAGGATCGAAATCATGTTTTTTTAACCAATCATAATTAAGTATTAAACAAAAGATTTTTTTTTTAACCAATTAAATTGCGTATCGGCGTTTTCGGATCGAATTCGATCCGATTTTTTTACTTATAAACAAAAAGTTTTGACTTGCAGTTTAATGCTTATTTACAAGTTAAGTAGCAAAAATTTTTAACCATGTCTGACGCAGCAGCTAAAGGAGGAAAACAGGCACCTAAAGTAGCCAAGAAAGGTGAAAAAAGAGCCGGCAAAAAAGGAGGAAAGATTGGTGGAACTGGTGAAAAGAAACGCAAGAGAAAGAGAAAGGAAAGTTATGCTATTTACATCTACAATGTTTTGAAACAAGTTCACCCAGATGTCGGAGTTTCAAGCAAAGCTATGAGCATCATGAACTCATTTGTCAACGACATCTTTGAGCGCATTGCTTCCGAAGCTTCGCGTTTGGCTCTTCAAAACAAAAAGTCGACCATCTCTTCTCGTGAAATTCAAACCGCAGTACGTCTTCTCTTGCCTGGAGAACTTGCAAAACACGCAGTCAGTGAAGGAACAAAAGCCGTCACAAAATACACAAGCAGCAAGTAAACCAACGTCTACCAAACACAAACGGTCTTTTTTAAGACCACACATCTTTAAAAAAACATTTACTTGGCGTCACTACAAGTTAACCGAAGTTAATAAAACTTCTAAATAATGTGCTTAAGAACACTAGCCTACATTTAAAATACTTCCCCATGTGTGTGTGTGGATTAGCTTCACTTTTCATACGTATTATTAGCTGTACTTGCAGAAAAGACAAGTACATTGATCCATGTTATTGCTTACATTTAACTTAACCCAGCTTTTCACGGAAACACTCCCAGGCAAATTAACCCTACAAAGTATTTCTAAATTTTTTTTGTGTCATATATGACATAGTATCGTATAGCAATAAATGTAACTGTGACAAGACTTTACACATTGTGTAATTTGGAAGCGTGCACAAAGTAATGTTTTAAAAGATTTGTGGCTATAAAAATAGCCGTTTTTGTTGAGCAATGACAACGCTTAACCTCCGAATCCGTAAAGAGTTCTTCCTTGACGTTTTAAGGCATAAACAACATCCATAGCGGTAACGGTCTTGCGTTTAGCGTGCTCTGTGTAGGTTACAGCATCACGAATAACATTCTCTAAGAAAACCTTCAGTACACCTCTGGTTTCCTCATAGATAAGGCCAGAGATACGTTTGACACCACCTCGTCGAGCAAGACGTCGAATAGCAGGTTTTGTGATTCCCTGAATGTTATCACGAAGAATTTTTCGGTGACGTTTAGCACCTCCTTTTCCCAATCCTTTACCTCCTTTTCCGCGTCCAGACATATTGATATAGTTGCGTACAGAACGAGTACAAAAACAACGTTTGAGTTAACAGAATTCAGACAGCTTTAAAAAGAGGCCATAAAATTACCTACTGCTCGTGGAAACACCCTAATTAACCAATAGAGTTGCGTCATTACAAAATGTTCCGAACATTTTGTACATTTTTTTAAGTAAAACTGTAGTTTTTTTAAAAATTCGTGGTCTTAATGTTTCAGTAAGGCAATAAATTTGGCATCGTTGGAATTCGCCAAACCTTCTGCTACTTACTAAAAAAAAAAAAAGTCAAAAGCTTTTGTGTATCAGAAGATACAGCCGTTTTCCCGTAGCCAAAAAACACAGATTTTATAAAAATGTTAAAGTAATGAGCGTAATGTCATTATGCAGCCAATCAGAAATTACTTTCTTAGCACCAATCAAATGGTTTGTTTTGAACCTTAGCTGTCAATCAATATGAGAAATAAAACTTTGGCGCGATAGTGCATTTTAGACCGTCTTGTGTATCCGTACTACATCGACTTCTTAAAATATGGCTCGTACAAAGCAAACTGCACGTAAATCTACTGGAGGAAAGGCTCCACGAAAACAACTCGCCACTAAAGCTGCGAGGAAAAGCGCACCAGCTACTGGAGGAGTGAAAAAACCACATCGTTACAGACCTGGTACAGTTGCTCTCAGAGAAATCAGAAGATACCAGAAGTCAACCGAGCTCTTGATCCGCAAGTTGCCTTTCCAGCGTCTTGTGCGAGAAATTGCTCAGGACTTCAAAACAGATCTGCGATTCCAGAGCACAGCCGTTATGGCTCTGCAAGAGGCTTCTGAAGCGTACCTTGTTGGCTTGTTCGAGGATACTAACTTGTGTGCCATTCACGCAAAACGAGTTACAATCATGCCTAAAGACATCCAGTTGGCAAGAAGAATTCGTGGGGAACGTGCCTAAGCATCTTACCAAACAAAAAACGGCTATTTTTATAGCCACACATCCATAAAAAATATTACGGCTAGCTTTTTATATCAAACTTTGTTCTGCTTTCTGTTTAAATTTTATGCTACATAAAAATTTTATGCTACATAAAGTTTGACAATGTTAAAAATATGAAGGGCAAGAAAAGTAAAAGCAAGAAAATAAGAAATTTAAAAACGAAAATACTTAAACTTAGGGAATCTAATCTTAAAATTACTCTTTTTTAACTGTTTAAGTGACTTAAACAAGTTTAACTTTGTACCAAGATAATGTTTTTTTGTAAATGTGTGGCTATAAAAATAGCCGTTTGTTAATGTAATAGCCAGATACACACAAATTATTTTTTTGCGGTCTTCTTTGCTGCCTTTTTGGGAGTCTTTTTGACCTTCTTTGCTGCAGGTTTTTTAGCAACAGGCTTCTTTGTGGGTTTCTTAGCTGCTGGTTTCTTAGCCGAGGCTTTCTTTGTGGCAGGCTTCTTTGCTGCTTTCTTTGGCGTGCTCTTCTTTGCTGGCTTCTTTTTTGGTGTACTTTTCTTTGCAGTAGGCTTCTTTGCCGTTGGCTTTTTTGCTGCGGCCTTTTTCTTAGGTTTTTCTTTTTTTACCTGACCTAGCTTGAATGATCCAGAAGCACCAGTGCCTTTAGTTTGAATCAAATCGCCTGATGTTACTCCTCGTTTAAGAGCCATTTTCAGATGATGATCTGAGTTTTCAGCAACTTTGTAATTTGCATGAATATATTTTGTAATAGCTTGGCGAGATGAACCACCGCGTTCCTTTAGGGTAGCGATAGCAGCCTTGATCATGTCCACATATTTAGGGTGATCAGCTGTCTTCTTTGCAGCAGGTTTCTTCTTGGGTGCGATTTTCTTTGGAGAAGCTGCTTCACTCATTTTTAATGTTTTCTTACAACAATCCAACGATAAACGATGCTTGTTATCACAGTAGAAGTATACTAAACATTACCGTGTAAATGAGATATAATTTAAGACGGTGCGAAGTATGCGGACGTAAAAGTACCACTCCCGGGAATTGATTTGGCGCGAAAACAGAAATGTGTGTTTCTGTACATCGTATAATGTCCGTTTTGGGAGCCGCGACTATGCGAAAGCATGTTAATTTTTATTTGTAGCACGACGCAATAGTCTGAAAGAGAAGCTGCTGGAGTTTGAGGTCTTCAGCATTACATCTACTCTGTTAATTTGGGCTTCTTCCGCGCCCGTGTTAGGATTTTCATAAAGCGTTCTTTGGTTTGCGTTGCGTATGTCGGCCTACATCATCGACACGGCCTGTTTCCGGCTATTAGGAGCAATTCATATATTGGGCACTGCGTTTCGACTTTTTTATTAGACCACAGTAAAAAAATTCACTCACAGAAGTCCCTTTCTTTCATGGCTACAAACACGAAGAATTCTGTCGTAAGTAAAACGAATGCGCAAGCCAAAATAACGATGGGGCGAAGTCATAAGCATCGCCCTGTGGCCCAATGGATAAGGCATCTGACTACGAATCAGGGGATTCCAGGTTCGACTCCTGGCAGGGTCGCACTGTCGCATTTCGGCTGCATGGTCTACTGTGTAACGCGCGCGCACGTTCTGGCGTAATGCGTTGATAAACGGAATGTACGCAGTCATATTGGAAAGTAATATCACGCACTTAGTATCGTCGCCTTTGTTAGCATTCATGTAAGTTACCATCCACTCGCTACAGTCGCTCTCCATCCTACGGCTAAATCAACAGCCGTGATTTTTACTATGTCGCCGTCCATCCGTACGCGGTGACAGTTGTAAGCTTTACAGTAACGTGACATGCTCCACAAGCAGTTACGGTGTGTGGACGATGCCTATCATGGCAACGCTTGTTCTTTATCGCTTCTCGGCCTAATGGCTAAGATCAAGTGTAGTATCTGTTCTTATCAGTTTAATATCTGGTAGGCCATTCTCTGAATGGTCAGTATATTAATCTGATTTTTGGCCTTGGGTCATGGAGGTGGATTCATTCACGCCGTGACCACGGGTTGCCTTGGTGTTGCACTATTACCGATGGCGGCCCACATAAGCAATAAAAGAATAATAGCAGTCCTCTTTCCGACGGCACTCTGCATAGTCTACGGCGGGAACAAAACGCGTACACTGGGGGAGAATACAGCCTATGCCCCGCGACACGGCAGTTTATAACACACTCAAGCCACAAGCATTAACAAACTTTGAAGGGTACCCTCATGCTACGGTGCAGTTCCAACTCATACTTACCTGACGGGGAAGTAAAGACTGATCAATGAGGGTTTTCTTCCAGAGTGAGGCTCTTGCATTGCACTACGCTTGGGCTGACCTCTGCGATTACTGCAAACGTCAGTAACTCGACCGTACAATTTCTGGTAGTGGGGGCCTGCGTCCGCGCTCGCCCCCTCCTTAAGTCAAAATGAATGAGCTTAGAAAAGTTGCGCGGCCAAATGTCGGTGGTGACTTAAACGCTAAGGTAAAACCTCGCTTGGCTGTTACGAAACGTGATTGCGATATAAGTCCTCGGAAGGCGGCGGAATTTTATTTTATTTGCCATTCCGTCAGGGTTATTGGATGATCGGCAATAGATCGAGTTTGTATGCATTTGAAAGCTCTTTTTTCTCGTACTATCACCTGAAAATGTCGTAGGAAAATGTCATAGGAAACACTTTCAACAACCGCCACGTTCCTTAATTGTTATAACAAGAAATATATCACAGCACCATTGAAATGAAAAGGCAACAAATGAAAATGAAAAGCCTACGACACCGGGAGTTCCCAGGCGGTCCCCCATCCAAGTACTATCCCGGCCCGACGATGCTTAACTTCCGTGATCAGACGAGAACGGGTGTGTTCATCGTGGTATGGCCGTAGACATTAGTAGGGGCAAATACGTGCAATTTATTTTGACGTTGTGATCAAATTTTTTTATTTAATTTCTTTGAGTTACTTAGGACAAGGCGTATGCATGGATTATCTATTAGACTTTAAGGTTATAGTTTTGTGAAAAAAACAATGTTTTTTTAAAGATGTGTGGCTATAAAAATAGCCGTTGTTTTCTGAGTGTAGCGGTTTACTTCTTCTGTCCTTTGTCGTTCTTCTTTGGGAGTAAGACAGCTTGAATGTTTGGCAAAACACCACCAGCTGCAATGGTTACACCGCTCAAAAGTTTGTTTAATTCTTCATCATTACGAACAGCCAATTGTAAATGTCTTGGAATAATCCTAGCTTTTTTGTTGTCTCTTGCTGCGTTACCAGCCAACTCCAATATCTCAGCAGATAAATATTCCAAGACGGCTGCTAAGTAAACTGGTGCTCCAGATCCAATTCGGTTAGCATAGTGCCCTCTACGAAGGAATCTATGCACTCTACCGACTGGAAATTGAAGTCCAGCTCTTGAGGATCTTGTCTTGGCTTTAGCCTTAGCTTTTCCACCTTTTCCACGTCCAGACATAACTGCGATTTGATTTGTAAGTTAATACAAAAACGTACGAATATTTAACGTAAGTGTTAACGAAATAAACTTTACTCGTTTTTTCATCATAAAAATAGGATCGAAATCATGTTTTTTTAACCAATCATAATTAAGTATTAAACAAAAGATTTTTTTTTTAACCAATTAAATTGCGTATCGGCGTTTTCGGATCGAATTCGATCCGATTTTTTTACTTATAAACAAAAAGTTTTGACTTGCAGTTTAATGCTTATTTACAAGTTAAGTAGCAAAAATTTTTAACCATGTCTGACGCAGCAGCTAAAGGAGGAAAACAGGCACCTAAAGTAGCCAAGAAAGGTGAAAAAAGAGCCGGCAAAAAAGGAGGAAAGATTGGTGGAACTGGTGAAAAGAAACGCAAGAGAAAGAGAAAGGAAAGTTATGCTATTTACATCTACAATGTTTTGAAACAAGTTCACCCAGATGTCGGAGTTTCAAGCAAAGCTATGAGCATCATGAACTCATTTGTCAACGACATCTTTGAGCGCATTGCTTCCGAAGCTTCGCGTTTGGCTCTTCAAAACAAAAAGTCGACCATCTCTTCTCGTGAAATTCAAACCGCAGTACGTCTTCTCTTGCCTGGAGAACTTGCAAAACACGCAGTCAGTGAAGGAACAAAAGCCGTCACAAAATACACAAGCAGCAAGTAAACCAACGTCTACCAAACACAAACGGTCTTTTTTAAGACCACACATCTTTAAAAAAACATTTACTTGGCGTCACTACAAGTTAACCGAAGTTAATAAAACTTCTAAATAATGTGCTTAAGAACACTAGCCTACATTTAAAATACTTCCCCATGTGTGTGTGTGGATTAGCTTCACTTTTCATACGTATTATTAGCTGTACTTGCAGAAAAGACAAGTACATTGATCCATGTTATTGCTTACATTTAACTTAACCCAGCTTTTCACGGAAACACTCCCAGGCAAATTAACCCTACAAAGTATTTCTAAATTTTTTTTGTGTCATATATGACATAGTATCGTATAGCAATAAATGTAACTGTGACAAGACTTTACACATTGTGTAATTTGGAAGCGTGCACAAAGTAATGTTTTAAAAGATTTGTGGCTATAAAAATAGCCGTTTTTGTTGAGCAATGACAACGCTTAACCTCCGAATCCGTAAAGAGTTCTTCCTTGACGTTTTAAGGCATAAACAACATCCATAGCGGTAACGGTCTTGCGTTTAGCGTGCTCTGTGTAGGTTACAGCATCACGAATAACATTCTCTAAGAAAACCTTCAGTACACCTCTGGTTTCCTCATAGATAAGGCCAGAGATACGTTTGACACCACCTCGTCGAGCAAGACGTCGAATAGCAGGTTTTGTGATTCCCTGAATGTTATCACGAAGAATTTTTCGGTGACGTTTAGCACCTCCTTTTCCCAATCCTTTACCTCCTTTTCCGCGTCCAGACATATTGATATAGTTGCGTACAGAACGAGTACAAAAACAACGTTTGAGTTAACAGAATTCAGACAGCTTTAAAAAGAGGCCATAAAATTACCTACTGCTCGTGGAAACACCCTAATTAACCAATAGAGTTGCGTCATTACAAAATGTTCCGAACATTTTGTACATTTTTTTAAGTAAAACTGTAGTTTTTTTAAAAATTCGTGGTCTTAATGTTTCAGTAAGGCAATAAATTTGGCATCGTTGGAATTCGCCAAACCTTCTGCTACTTACTAAAAAAAAAAAAAGTCAAAAGCTTTTGTGTATCAGAAGATACAGCCGTTTTCCCGTAGCCAAAAAACACAGATTTTATAAAAATGTTAAAGTAATGAGCGTAATGTCATTATGCAGCCAATCAGAAATTACTTTCTTAGCACCAATCAAATGGTTTGTTTTGAACCTTAGCTGTCAATCAATATGAGAAATAAAACTTTGGCGCGATAGTGCATTTTAGACCGTCTTGTGTATCCGTACTACATCGACTTCTTAAAATATGGCTCGTACAAAGCAAACTGCACGTAAATCTACTGGAGGAAAGGCTCCACGAAAACAACTCGCCACTAAAGCTGCGAGGAAAAGCGCACCAGCTACTGGAGGAGTGAAAAAACCACATCGTTACAGACCTGGTACAGTTGCTCTCAGAGAAATCAGAAGATACCAGAAGTCAACCGAGCTCTTGATCCGCAAGTTGCCTTTCCAGCGTCTTGTGCGAGAAATTGCTCAGGACTTCAAAACAGATCTGCGATTCCAGAGCACAGCCGTTATGGCTCTGCAAGAGGCTTCTGAAGCGTACCTTGTTGGCTTGTTCGAGGATACTAACTTGTGTGCCATTCACGCAAAACGAGTTACAATCATGCCTAAAGACATCCAGTTGGCAAGAAGAATTCGTGGGGAACGTGCCTAAGCATCTTACCAAACAAAAAACGGCTATTTTTATAGCCACACATCCATAAAAAATATTACGGCTAGCTTTTTATATCAAACTTTGTTCTGC
Source organism: Hydractinia symbiolongicarpus (assembly GCF_029227915.1). Lineage (NCBI taxonomy): Eukaryota > Metazoa > Cnidaria > Hydrozoa > Anthoathecata > Hydractiniidae > Hydractinia > Hydractinia symbiolongicarpus. Next base: position 7,854,419 of record NC_079883.1, on the reverse strand, counting down.
TTTCTGTTTAAATTTTATGCTACATAAAAATTTTATGCTACATAAAGTTTGACAATGTTAAAAATATGAAGGGCAAGAAAAGTAAAAGCAAGAAAATAAGAAATTTAAAAACGAAAATACTTAAACTTAGGGAATCTAATCTTAAAATTACTCTTTTTTAACTGTTTAAGTGACTTAAACAAGTTTAACTTTGTACCAAGATAATGTTTTTTTGTAAATGTGTGGCTATAAAAATAGCCGTTTGTTAATGTAATAGCCAGATACACACAAATTATTTTTTTGCGGTCTTCTTTGCTGCCTTTTTGGGAGTCTTTTTGACCTTCTTTGCTGCAGGTTTTTTAGCAACAGGCTTCTTTGTGGGTTTCTTAGCTGCTGGTTTCTTAGCCGAGGCTTTCTTTGTGGCAGGCTTCTTTGCTGCTTTCTTTGGCGTGCTCTTCTTTGCTGGCTTCTTTTTTGGTGTACTTTTCTTTGCAGTAGGCTTCTTTGCCGTTGGCTTTTTTGCTGCGGCCTTTTTCTTAGGTTTTTCTTTTTTTACCTGACCTAGCTTGAATGATCCAGAAGCACCAGTGCCTTTAGTTTGAATCAAATCGCCTGATGTTACTCCTCGTTTAAGAGCCATTTTCAGATGATGATCTGAGTTTTCAGCAACTTTGTAATTTGCATGAATATATTTTGTAATAGCTTGGCGAGATGAACCACCGCGTTCCTTTAGGGTAGCGATAGCAGCCTTGATCATGTCCACATATTTAGGGTGATCAGCTGTCTTCTTTGCAGCAGGTTTCTTCTTGGGTGCGATTTTCTTTGGAGAAGCTGCTTCACTCATTTTTAATGTTTTCTTACAACAATCCAACGATAAACGATGCTTGTTATCACAGTAGAAGTATACTAAACATTACCGTGTAAATGAGATATAATTTAAGACGGTGCGAAGTATGCGGACGTAAAAGTACCACTCCCGGGAATTGATTTGGCGCGAAAACAGAAATGTGTGTTTCTGTACATCGTATAATGTCCGTTTTGGGAGCCGCGACTATGCGAAAGCATGTTAATTTTTATTTGTAGCACGACGCAATAGTCTGAAAGAGAAGCTGCTGGAGTTTGAGGTCTTCAGCATTACATCTACTCTGTTAATTTGGGCTTCTTCCGCGCCCGTGTTAGGATTTTCATAAAGCGTTCTTTGGTTTGCGTTGCGTATGTCGGCCTACATCATCGACACGGCCTGTTTCCGGCTATTAGGAGCAATTCATATATTGGGCACTGCGTTTCGACTTTTTTATTAGACCACAGTAAAAAAATTCACTCACAGAAGTCCCTTTCTTTCATGGCTACAAACACGAAGAATTCTGTCGTAAGTAAAACGAATGCGCAAGCCAAAATAACGATGGGGCGAAGTCATAAGCATCGCCCTGTGGCCCAATGGATAAGGCATCTGACTACGAATCAGGGGATTCCAGGTTCGACTCCTGGCAGGGTCGCACTGTCGCATTTCGGCTGCATGGTCTACTGTGTAACGCGCGCGCACGTTCTGGCGTAATGCGTTGATAAACGGAATGTACGCAGTCATATTGGAAAGTAATATCACGCACTTAGTATCGTCGCCTTTGTTAGCATTCATGTAAGTTACCATCCACTCGCTACAGTCGCTCTCCATCCTACGGCTAAATCAACAGCCGTGATTTTTACTATGTCGCCGTCCATCCGTACGCGGTGACAGTTGTAAGCTTTACAGTAACGTGACATGCTCCACAAGCAGTTACGGTGTGTGGACGATGCCTATCATGGCAACGCTTGTTCTTTATCGCTTCTCGGCCTAATGGCTAAGATCAAGTGTAGTATCTGTTCTTATCAGTTTAATATCTGGTAGGCCATTCTCTGAATGGTCAGTATATTAATCTGATTTTTGGCCTTGGGTCATGGAGGTGGATTCATTCACGCCGTGACCACGGGTTGCCTTGGTGTTGCACTATTACCGATGGCGGCCCACATAAGCAATAAAAGAATAATAGCAGTCCTCTTTCCGACGGCACTCTGCATAGTCTACGGCGGGAACAAAACGCGTACACTGGGGGAGAATACAGCCTATGCCCCGCGACACGGCAGTTTATAACACACTCAAGCCACAAGCATTAACAAACTTTGAAGGGTACCCTCATGCTACGGTGCAGTTCCAACTCATACTTACCTGACGGGGAAGTAAAGACTGATCAATGAGGGTTTTCTTCCAGAGTGAGGCTCTTGCATTGCACTACGCTTGGGCTGACCTCTGCGATTACTGCAAACGTCAGTAACTCGACCGTACAATTTCTGGTAGTGGGGGCCTGCGTCCGCGCTCGCCCCCTCCTTAAGTCAAAATGAATGAGCTTAGAAAAGTTGCGCGGCCAAATGTCGGTGGTGACTTAAACGCTAAGGTAAAACCTCGCTTGGCTGTTACGAAACGTGATTGCGATATAAGTCCTCGGAAGGCGGCGGAATTTTATTTTATTTGCCATTCCGTCAGGGTTATTGGATGATCGGCAATAGATCGAGTTTGTATGCATTTGAAAGCTCTTTTTTCTCGTACTATCACCTGAAAATGTCGTAGGAAAATGTCATAGGAAACACTTTCAACAACCGCCACGTTCCTTAATTGTTATAACAAGAAATATATCACAGCACCATTGAAATGAAAAGGCAACAAATGAAAATGAAAAGCCTACGACACCGGGAGTTCCCAGGCGGTCCCCCATCCAAGTACTATCCCGGCCCGACGATGCTTAACTTCCGTGATCAGACGAGAACGGGTGTGTTCATCGTGGTATGGCAGTAGACATTAGTAGGGGCAAATACGTGCAATTTATTTTGACGTTGTGATCAAATTTTTTTATTTAATTTCTTTGAGTTACTTAGGACAAGGCGTATGCATGGATTATCTATTAGACTTTAAGGTTATAGTTTTGTGAAAAAAACAATGTTTTTTTAAAGATGTGTGGCTATAAAAATAGCCGTTGTTTTCTGAGTGTAGCGGTTTACTTCTTCTGTCCTTTGTCGTTCTTCTTTGGGAGTAAGACAGCTTGAATGTTTGGCAAAACACCACCAGCTGCAATGGTTACACCGCTCAAAAGTTTGTTTAATTCTTCATCATTACGAACAGCCAATTGTAAATGTCTTGGAATAATCCTAGCTTTTTTGTTGTCTCTTGCTGCGTTACCAGCCAACTCCAATATCTCAGCAGATAAATATTCCAAGACGGCTGCTAAGTAAACTGGTGCTCCAGATCCAATTCGGTTAGCATAGTGCCCTCTACGAAGGAATCTATGCACTCTACCGACTGGAAATTGAAGTCCAGCTCTTGAGGATCTTGTCTTGGCTTTAGCCTTAGCTTTTCCACCTTTTCCACGTCCAGACATAACTGCGATTTGATTTGTAAGTTAATACAAAAACGTACGAATATTTAACGTAAGTGTTAACGAAATAAACTTTACTCGTTTTTTCATCATAAAAATAGGATCGAAATCATGTTTTTTTAACCAATCATAATTAAGTATTAAACAAAAGATTTTTTTTTTAACCAATTAAATTGCGTATCGGCGTTTTCGGATCGAATTCGATCCGATTTTTTTACTTATAAACAAAAAGTTTTGACTTGCAGTTTAATGCTTATTTACAAGTTAAGTAGCAAAAATTTTTAACCATGTCTGACGCAGCAGCTAAAGGAGGAAAACAGGCACCTAAAGTAGCCAAGAAAGGTGAAAAAAGAGCCGGCAAAAAAGGAGGAAAGATTGGTGGAACTGGTGAAAAGAAACGCAAGAGAAAGAGAAAGGAAAGTTATGCTATTTACATCTACAATGTTTTGAAACAAGTTCACCCAGATGTCGGAGTTTCAAGCAAAGCTATGAGCATCATGAACTCATTTGTCAACGACATCTTTGAGCGCATTGCTTCCGAAGCTTCGCGTTTGGCTCTTCAAAACAAAAAGTCGACCATCTCTTCTCGTGAAATTCAAACCGCAGTACGTCTTCTCTTGCCTGGAGAACTTGCAAAACACGCAGTCAGTGAAGGAACAAAAGCCGTCACAAAATACACAAGCAGCAAGTAAACCAACGTCTACCAAACACAAACGGTCTTTTTTAAGACCACACATCTTTAAAAAAACATTTACTTGGCGTCACTACAAGTTAACCGAAGTTAATAAAACTTCTAAATAATGTGCTTAAGAACACTAGCCTACATTTAAAATACTTCCCCATGTGTGTGTGTGGATTAGCTTCACTTTTCATACGTATTATTAGCTGTACTTGCAGAAAAGACAAGTACATTGATCCATGTTATTGCTTACATTTAACTTAACCCAGCTTTTCACGGAAACACTCCCAGGCAAATTAACCCTACAAAGTATTTCTAAATTTTTTTTGTGTCATATATGACATAGTATCGTATAGCAATAAATGTAACTGTGACAAGACTTTACACATTGTGTAATTTGGAAGCGTGCACAAAGTAATGTTTTAAAAGATTTGTGGCTATAAAAATAGCCGTTTTTGTTGAGCAATGACAACGCTTAACCTCCGAATCCGTAAAGAGTTCTTCCTTGACGTTTTAAGGCATAAACAACATCCATAGCGGTAACGGTCTTGCGTTTAGCGTGCTCTGTGTAGGTTACAGCATCACGAATAACATTCTCTAAGAAAACCTTCAGTACACCTCTGGTTTCCTCATAGATAAGGCCAGAGATACGTTTGACACCACCTCGTCGAGCAAGACGTCGAATAGCAGGTTTTGTGATTCCCTGAATGTTATCACGAAGAATTTTTCGGTGACGTTTAGCACCTCCTTTTCCCAATCCTTTACCTCCTTTTCCGCGTCCAGACATATTGATATAGTTGCGTACAGAACGAGTACAAAAACAACGTTTGAGTTAACAGAATTCAGACAGCTTTAAAAAGAGGCCATAAAATTACCTACTGCTCGTGGAAACACCCTAATTAACCAATAGAGTTGCGTCATTACAAAATGTTCCGAACATTTTGTACATTTTTTTAAGTAAAACTGTAGTTTTTTTAAAAATTCGTGGTCTTAATGTTTCAGTAAGGCAATAAATTTGGCATCGTTGGAATTCGCCAAACCTTCTGCTACTTACTAAAAAAAAAAAAAGTCAAAAGCTTTTGTGTATCAGAAGATACAGCCGTTTTCCCGTAGCCAAAAAACACAGATTTTATAAAAATGTTAAAGTAATGAGCGTAATGTCATTATGCAGCCAATCAGAAATTACTTTCTTAGCACCAATCAAATGGTTTGTTTTGAACCTTAGCTGTCAATCAATATGAGAAATAAAACTTTGGCGCGATAGTGCATTTTAGACCGTCTTGTGTATCCGTACTACATCGACTTCTTAAAATATGGCTCGTACAAAGCAAACTGCACGTAAATCTACTGGAGGAAAGGCTCCACGAAAACAACTCGCCACTAAAGCTGCGAGGAAAAGCGCACCAGCTACTGGAGGAGTGAAAAAACCACATCGTTACAGACCTGGTACAGTTGCTCTCAGAGAAATCAGAAGATACCAGAAGTCAACCGAGCTCTTGATCCGCAAGTTGCCTTTCCAGCGTCTTGTGCGAGAAATTGCTCAGGACTTCAAAACAGATCTGCGATTCCAGAGCACAGCCGTTATGGCTCTGCAAGAGGCTTCTGAAGCGTACCTTGTTGGCTTGTTCGAGGATACTAACTTGTGTGCCATTCACGCAAAACGAGTTACAATCATGCCTAAAGACATCCAGTTGGCAAGAAGAATTCGTGGGGAACGTGCCTAAGCATCTTACCAAACAAAAAACGGCTATTTTTATAGCCACACATCCATAAAAAATATTACGGCTAGCTTTTTATATCAAACTTTGTTCTGCTTTCTGTTTAAATTTTATGCTACATAAAAATTTTATGCTACATAAAGTTTGACAATGTTAAAAATATGAAGGGCAAGAAAAGTAAAAGCAAGAAAATAAGAAATTTAAAAACGAAAATACTTAAACTTAGGGAATCTAATCTTAAAATTACTCTTTTTTAACTGTTTAAGTGACTTAAACAAGTTTAACTTTGTACCAAGATAATGTTTTTTTGTAAATGTGTGGCTATAAAAATAGCCGTTTGTTAATGTAATAGCCAGATACACACAAATTATTTTTTTGCGGTCTTCTTTGCTGCCTTTTTGGGAGTCTTTTTGACCTTCTTTGCTGCAGGTTTTTTAGCAACAGGCTTCTTTGTGGGTTTCTTAGCTGCTGGTTTCTTAGCCGAGGCTTTCTTTGTGGCAGGCTTCTTTGCTGCTTTCTTTGGCGTGCTCTTCTTTGCTGGCTTCTTTTTTGGTGTACTTTTCTTTGCAGTAGGCTTCTTTGCCGTTGGCTTTTTTGCTGCGGCCTTTTTCTTAGGTTTTTCTTTTTTTACCTGACCTAGCTTGAATGATCCAGAAGCACCAGTGCCTTTAGTTTGAATCAAATCGCCTGATGTTACTCCTCGTTTAAGAGCCATTTTCAGATGATGATCTGAGTTTTCAGCAACTTTGTAATTTGCATGAATATATTTTGTAATAGCTTGGCGAGATGAACCACCGCGTTCCTTTAGGGTAGCGATAGCAGCCTTGATCATGTCCACATATTTAGGGTGATCAGCTGTCTTCTTTGCAGCAGGTTTCTTCTTGGGTGCGATTTTCTTTGGAGAAGCTGCTTCACTCATTTTTAATGTTTTCTTACAACAATCCAACGATAAACGATGCTTGTTATCACAGTAGAAGTATACTAAACATTACCGTGTAAATGAGATATAATTTAAGACGGTGCGAAGTATGCGGACGTAAAAGTACCACTCCCGGGAATTGATTTGGCGCGAAAACAGAAATGTGTGTTTCTGTACATCGTATAATGTCCGTTTTGGGAGCCGCGACTATGCGAAAGCATGTTAATTTTTATTTGTAGCACGACGCAATAGTCTGAAAGAGAAGCTGCTGGAGTTTGAGGTCTTCAGCATTACATCTACTCTGTTAATTTGGGCTTCTTCCGCGCCCGTGTTAGGATTTTCATAAAGCGTTCTTTGGTTTGCGTTGCGTATGTCGGCCTACATCATCGACACGGCCTGTTTCCGGCTATTAGGAGCAATTCATATATTGGGCACTGCGTTTCGACTTTTTTATTAGACCACAGTAAAAAAATTCACTCACAGAAGTCCCTTTCTTTCATGGCTACAAACACGAAGAATTCTGTCGTAAGTAAAACGAATGCGCAAGCCAAAATAACGATGGGGCGAAGTCATAAGCATCGCCCTGTGGCCCAATGGATAAGGCATCTGACTACGAATCAGGGGATTCCAGGTTCGACTCCTGGCAGGGTCGCACTGTCGCATTTCGGCTGCATGGTCTACTGTGTAACGCGCGCGCACGTTCTGGCGTAATGCGTTGATAAACGGAATGTACGCAGTCATATTGGAAAGTAATATCACGCACTTAGTATCGTCGCCTTTGTTAGCATTCATGTAAGTTACCATCCACTCGCTACAGTCGCTCTCCATCCTACGGCTAAATCAACAGCCGTGATTTTTACTATGTCGCCGTCCATCCGTACGCGGTGACAGTTGTAAGCTTTACAGTAACGTGACATGCTCCACAAGCAGTTACGGTGTGTGGACGATGCCTATCATGGCAACGCTTGTTCTTTATCGCTTCTCGGCCTAATGGCTAAGATCAAGTGTAGTATCTGTTCTTATCAGTTTAATATCTGGTAGGCCATTCTCTGAATGGTCAGTATATTAATCTGATTTTTGGCCTTGGGTCATGGAGGTGGATTCATTCACGCCGTGACCACGGGTTGCCTTGGTGTTGCACTATTACCGATGGCGGCCCACATAAGCAATAAAAGAATAATAGCAGTCCTCTTTCCGACGGCACTCTGCATAGTCTACGGCGGGAACAAAACGCGTACACTGGGGGAGAATACAGCCTATGCCCCGCGACACGGCAGTTTATAACACACTCAAGCCACAAGCATTAACAAACTTTGAAGGGTACCCTCATGCTACGGTGCAGTTCCAACTCATACTTACCTGACGGGGAAGTAAAGACTGATCAATGAGGGTTTTCTTCCAGAGTGAGGCTCTTGCATTGCACTACGCTTGGGCTGACCTCTGCGATTACTGCAAACGTCAGTAACTCGACCGTACAATTTCTGGTAGTGGGGGCCTGCGTCCGCGCTCGCCCCCTCCTTAAGTCAAAATGAATGAGCTTAGAAAAGTTGCGCGGCCAAATGTCGGTGGTGACTTAAACGCTAAGGTAAAACCTCGCTTGGCTGTTACGAAACGTGATTGCGATATAAGTCCTCGGAAGGCGGCGGAATTTTATTTTATTTGCCATTCCGTCAGGGTTATTGGATGATCGGCAATAGATCGAGTTTGTATGCATTTGAAAGCTCTTTTTTCTCGTACTATCACCTGAAAATGTCGTAGGAAAATGTCATAGGAAACACTTTCAACAACCGCCACGTTCCTTAATTGTTATAACAAGAAATATATCACAGCACCATTGAAATGAAAAGGCAACAAATGAAAATGAAAAGCCTACGACACCGGGAGTTCCCAGGCGGTCCCCCATCCAAGTACTATCCCGGCCCGACGATGCTTAACTTCCGTGATCAGACGAGAACGGGTGTGTTCATCGTGGTATGGCCGTAGACATTAGTAGGGGCAAATACGTGCAATTTATTTTGACGTTGTGATCAAATTTTTTTATTTAATTTCTTTGAGTTACTTAGGACAAGGCGTATGCATGGATTATCTATTAGACTTTAAGGTTATAGTTTTGTGAAAAAAAACAATGTTTTTTTAAAGATGTGTGGCTATAAAAATAGCCGTTGTTTTCTGAGTGTAGCGGTTTACTTCTTCTGTCCTTTGTCGTTCTTCTTTGGGAGTAAGACAGCTTGAATGTTTGGCAAAACACCACCAGCTGCAATGGTTACACCGCTCAAAAGTTTGTTTAATTCTTCATCATTACGAACAGCCAATTGTAAATGTCTTGGAATAATCCTAGCTTTTTTGTTGTCTCTTGCTGCGTTACCAGCCAACTCCAATATCTCAGCAGATAAATATTCCAAGACGGCTGCTAAGTAAACTGGTGCTCCAGATCCAATTCGGTTAGCATAGTGCCCTCTACGAAGGAATCTATGCACTCTACCGACTGGAAATTGAAGTCCAGCTCTTGAGGATCTTGTCTTGGCTTTAGCCTTAGCTTTTCCACCTTTTCCACGTCCAGACATAACTGCGATTTGATTTGTAAGTTAATACAAAAACGTACGAATATTTAACGTAAGTGTTAACGAAATAAACTTTACTCGTTTTTTCATCATAAAAATAGGATCGAAATCATGTTTTTTTAACCAATCATAATTAAGTATTAAACAAAAGATTTTTTTTTTAACCAATTAAATTGCGTATCGGCGTTTTCGGATCGAATTCGATCCGATTTTTTTACTTATAAACAAAAAGTTTTGACTTGCAGTTTAATGCTTATTTACAAGTTAAGTAGCAAAAATTTTTAACCATGTCTGACGCAGCAGCTAAAGGAGGAAAACAGGCACCTAAAGTAGCCAAGAAAGGTGAAAAAAGAGCCGGCAAAAAAGGAGGAAAGATTGGTGGAACTGGTGAAAAGAAACGCAAGAGAAAGAGAAAGGAAAGTTATGCTATTTACATCTACAATGTTTTGAAACAAGTTCACCCAGATGTCGGAGTTTCAAGCAAAGCTATGAGCATCATGAACTCATTTGTCAACGACATCTTTGAGCGCATTGCTTCCGAAGCTTCGCGTTTGGCTCTTCAAAACAAAAAGTCGACCATCTCTTCTCGTGAAATTCAAACCGCAGTACGTCTTCTCTTGCCTGGAGAACTTGCAAAACACGCAGTCAGTGAAGGAACAAAAGCCGTCACAAAATACACAAGCAGCAAGTAAACCAACGTCTACCAAACACAAACGGTCTTTTTTAAGACCACACATCTTTAAAAAAACATTTACTTGGCGTCACTACAAGTTAACCGAAGTTAATAAAACTTCTAAATAATGTGCTTAAGAACACTAGCCTACATTTAAAATACTTCCCCATGTGTGTGTGTGGATTAGCTTCACTTTTCATACGTATTATTAGCTGTACTTGCAGAAAAGACAAGTACATTGATCCATGTTATTGCTTACATTTAACTTAACCCAGCTTTTCACGGAAACACTCCCAGGCAAATTAACCCTACAAAGTATTTCTAAATTTTTTTTGTGTCATATATGACATAGTATCGTATAGCAATAAATGTAACTGTGACAAGACTTTACACATTGTGTAATTTGGAAGCGTGCACAAAGTAATGTTTTAAAAGATTTGTGGCTATAAAAATAGCCGTTTTTGTTGAGCAATGACAACGCTTAACCTCCGAATCCGTAAAGAGTTCTTCCTTGACGTTTTAAGGCATAAACAACATCCATAGCGGTAACGGTCTTGCGTTTAGCGTGCTCTGTGTAGGTTACAGCATCACGAATAACATTCTCTAAGAAAACCTTCAGTACACCTCTGGTTTCCTCATAGATAAGGCCAGAGATACGTTTGACACCACCTCGTCGAGCAAGACGTCGAATAGCAGGTTTTGTGATTCCCTGAATGTTATCACGAAGAATTTTTCGGTGACGTTTAGCACCTCCTTTTCCCAATCCTTTACCTCCTTTTCCGCGTCCAGACATATTGATATAGTTGCGTACAGAACGAGTACAAAAACAACGTTTGAGTTAACAGAATTCAGACAGCTTTAAAAAGAGGCCATAAAATTACCTACTGCTCGTGGAAACACCCTAATTAACCAATAGAGTTGCGTCATTACAAAATGTTCCGAACATTTTGTACATTTTTTTAAGTAAAACTGTAGTTTTTTTAAAAATTCGTGGTCTTAATGTTTCAGTAAGGCAATAAATTTGGCATCGTTGGAATTCGCCAAACCTTCTGCTACTTACTAAAAAAAAAAAAAGTCAAAAGCTTTTGTGTATCAGAAGATACAGCCGTTTTCCCGTAGCCAAAAAACACAGATTTTATAAAAATGTTAAAGTAATGAGCGTAATGTCATTATGCAGCCAATCAGAAATTACTTTCTTAGCACCAATCAAATGGTTTGTTTTGAACCTTAGCTGTCAATCAATATGAGAAATAAAACTTTGGCGCGATAGTGCATTTTAGACCGTCTTGTGTATCCGTACTACATCGACTTCTTAAAATATGGCTCGTACAAAGCAAACTGCACGTAAATCTACTGGAGGAAAGGCTCCACGAAAACAACTCGCCACTAAAGCTGCGAGGAAAAGCGCACCAGCTACTGGAGGAGTGAAAAAACCACATCGTTACAGACCTGGTACAGTTGCTCTCAGAGAAATCAGAAGATACCAGAAGTCAACCGAGCTCTTGATCCGCAAGTTGCCTTTCCAGCGTCTTGTGCGAGAAATTGCTCAGGACTTCAAAACAGATCTGCGATTCCAGAGCACAGCCGTTATGGCTCTGCAAGAGGCTTCTGAAGCGTACCTTGTTGGCTTGTTCGAGGATACTAACTTGTGTGCCATTCACGCAAAACGAGTTACAATCATGCCTAAAGACATCCAGTTGGCAAGAAGAATTCGTGGGGAACGTGCCTAAGCATCTTACCAAACAAAAAACGGCTATTTTTATAGCCACACATCCATAAAAAATATTACGGCTAGCTTTTTATATCAAACTTTGTTCTGCTTTCTGTTTAAATTTTATGCTACATAAAAATTTTATGCTACATAAAGTTTGACAATGTTAAAAATATGAAGGGCAAGAAAAGTAAAAGCAAGAAAATAAGAAATTTAAAAACGAAAATACTTAAACTTAGGGAATCTAATCTTAAAATTACTCTTTTTTAACTGTTTAAGTGACTTAAACAAGTTTAACTTTGTACCAAGATAATGTTTTTTTGTAAATGTGTGGCTATAAAAATAGCCGTTTGTTAATGTAATAGCCAGATACACACAAATTATTTTTTTGCGGTCTTCTTTGCTGCCTTTTTGGGAGTCTTTTTGACCTTCTTTGCTGCAGGTTTTTTAGCAACAGGCTTCTTTGTGGGTTTCTTAGCTGCTGGTTTCTTAGCCGAGGCTTTCTTTGTGGCAGGCTTCTTTGCTGCTTTCTTTGGCGTGCTCTTCTTTGCTGGCTTCTTTTTTGGTGTACTTTTCTTTGCAGTAGGCTTCTTTGCCGTTGGCTTTTTTGCTGCGGCCTTTTTCTTAGGTTTTTCTTTTTTTACCTGACCTAGCTTGAATGATCCAGAAGCACCAGTGCCTTTAGTTTGAATCAAATCGCCTGATGTTACTCCTCGTTTAAGAGCCATTTTCAGATGATGATCTGAGTTTTCAGCAACTTTGTAATTTGCATGAATATATTTTGTAATAGCTTGGCGAGATGAACCACCGCGTTCCTTTAGGGTAGCGATAGCAGCCTTGATCATGTCCACATATTTAGGGTGATCAGCTGTCTTCTTTGCAGCAGGTTTCTTCTTGGGTGCGATTTTCTTTGGAGAAGCTGCTTCACTCATTTTTAATGTTTTCTTACAACAATCCAACGATAAACGATGCTTGTTATCACAGTAGAAGTATACTAAACATTACCGTGTAAATGAGATATAATTTAAGACGGTGCGAAGTATGCGGACGTAAAAGTACCACTCCCGGGAATTGATTTGGCGCGAAAACAGAAATGTGTGTTTCTGTACATCGTATAATGTCCGTTTTGGGAGCCGCGACTATGCGAAAGCATGTTAATTTTTATTTGTAGCACGACGCAATAGTCTGAAAGAGAAGCTGCTGGAGTTTGAGGTCTTCAGCATTACATCTACTCTGTTAATTTGGGCTTCTTCCGCGCCCGTGTTAGGATTTTCATAAAGCGTTCTTTGGTTTGCGTTGCGTATGTCGGCCTACATCATCGACACGGCCTGTTTCCGGCTATTAGGAGCAATTCATATATTGGGCACTGCGTTTCGACTTTTTTATTAGACCACAGTAAAAAAATTCACTCACAGAAGTCCCTTTCTTTCATGGCTACAAACACGAAGAATTCTGTCGTAAGTAAAACGAATGCGCAAGCCAAAATAACGATGGGGCGAAGTCATAAGCATCGCCCTGTGGCCCAATGGATAAGGCATCTGACTACGAATCAGGGGATTCCAGGTTCGACTCCTGGCAGGGTCGCACTGTCGCATTTCGGCTGCATGGTCTACTGTGTAACGCGCGCGCACGTTCTGGCGTAATGCGTTGATAAACGGAATGTACGCAGTCATATTGGAAAGTAATATCACGCACTTAGTATCGTCGCCTTTGTTAGCATTCATGTAAGTTACCATCCACTCGCTACAGTCGCTCTCCATCCTACGGCTAAATCAACAGCCGTGATTTTTACTATGTCGCCGTCCATCCGTACGCGGTGACAGTTGTAAGCTTTACAGTAACGTGACATGCTCCACAAGCAGTTACGGTGTGTGGACGATGCCTATCATGGCAACGCTTGTTCTTTATCGCTTCTCGGCCTAATGGCTAAGATCAAGTGTAGTATCTGTTCTTATCAGTTTAATATCTGGTAGGCCATTCTCTGAATGGTCAGTATATTAATCTGATTTTTGGCCTTGGGTCATGGAGGTGGATTCATTCACGCCGTGACCACGGGTTGCCTTGGTGTTGCACTATTACCGATGGCGGCCCACATAAGCAATAAAAGAATAATAGCAGTCCTCTTTCCGACGGCACTCTGCATAGTCTACGGCGGGAACAAAACGCGTACACTGGGGAGAATACAGCCTATGCCCCGCGACACGGCAGTTTATAACACACTCAAGCCACAAGCATTAACAAACTTTGAAGGGTACCCTCATGCTACGGTGCAGTTCCAACTCATACTTACCTGACGGGGAAGTAAAGACTGATCAATGAGGGTTTTCTTCCAGAGTGAGGCTCTTGCATTGCACTACGCTTGGGCTGACCTCTGCGATTACTGCAAACGTCAGTAACTCGACCGTACAATTTCTGGTAGTGGGGGCCTGCGTCCGCGCTCGCCCCCTCCTTAAGTCAAAATGAATGAGCTTAGAAAAGTTGCGCGGCCAAATGTCGGTGGTGACTTAAACGCTAAGGTAAAACCTCGCTTGGCTGTTACGAAACGTGATTGCGATATAAGTCCTCGGAAGGCGGCGGAATTTTATTTTATTTGCCATTCCGTCAGGGTTATTGGATGATCGGCAATAGATCGAGTTTGTATGCATTTGAAAGCTCTTTTTTCTCGTACTATCACCTGAAAATGTCGTAGGAAAATGTCATAGGAAACACTTTCAACAACCGCCACGTTCCTTAATTGTTATAACAAGAAATATATCACAGCACCATTGAAATGAAAAGGCAACAAATGAAAATGAAAAGCCTACGACACCGGGAGTTCCCAGGCGGTCCCCCATCCAAGTACTATCCCGGCCCGACGATGCTTAACTTCCGTGATCAGACGAGAACGGGTGTGTTCATCGTGGTATGGCCGTAGACATTAGTAGGGGCAAATACGTGCAATTTATTTTGACGTTGTGATCAAATTTTTTTATTTAATTTCTTTGAGTTACTTAGGACAAGGCGTATGCATGGATTATCTATTAGACTTTAAGGTTATAGTTTTGTGAAAAAAACAATGTTTTTTTAAAGATGTGTGGCTATAAAAATAGCCGTTGTTTTCTGAGTGTAGCGGTTTACTTCTTCTGTCCTTTGTCGTTCTTCTTTGGGAGTAAGACAGCTTGAATGTTTGGCAAAACACCACCAGCTGCAATGGTTACACCGCTCAAAAGTTTGTTTAATTCTTCATCATTACGAACAGCCAATTGTAAATGTCTTGGAATAATCCTAGCTTTTTTGTTGTCTCTTGCTGCGTTACCAGCCAACTCCAATATCTCAGCAGATAAATATTCCAAGACGGCTGCTAAGTAAACTGGTGCTCCAGATCCAATTCGGTTAGCATAGTGCCCTCTACGAAGGAATCTATGCACTCTACCGACTGGAAATTGAAGTCCAGCTCTTGAGGATCTTGTCTTGGCTTTAGCCTTAGCTTTTCCACCTTTTCCACGTCCAGACATAACTGCGATTTGATTTGTAAGTTAATACAAAAACGTACGAATATTTAACGTAAGTGTTAACGAAATAAACTTTACTCGTTTTTTCATCATAAAAATAGGATCGAAATCATGTTTTTTTAACCAATCATAATTAAGTATTAAACAAAAGATTTTTTTTTTAACCAATTAAATTGCGTATCGGCGTTTTCGGATCGAATTCGATCCGATTTTTTTACTTATAAACAAAAAGTTTTGACTTGCAGTTTAATGCTTATTTACAAGTTAAGTAGCAAAAATTTTTAACCATGTCTGACGCAGCAGCTAAAGGAGGAAAACAGGCACCTAAAGTAGCCAAGAAAGGTGAAAAAAGAGCCGGCAAAAAAGGAGGAAAGATTGGTGGAACTGGTGAAAAGAAACGCAAGAGAAAGAGAAAGGAAAGTTATGCTATTTACATCTACAATGTTTTGAAACAAGTTCACCCAGATGTCGGAGTTTCAAGCAAAGCTATGAGCATCATGAACTCATTTGTCAACGACATCTTTGAGCGCATTGCTTCCGAAGCTTCGCGTTTGGCTCTTCAAAACAAAAAGTCGACCATCTCTTCTCGTGAAATTCAAACCGCAGTACGTCTTCTCTTGCCTGGAGAACTTGCAAAACACGCAGTCAGTGAAGGAACAAAAGCCGTCACAAAATACACAAGCAGCAAGTAAACCAACGTCTACCAAACACAAACGGTCTTTTTTAAGACCACACATCTTTAAAAAAACATTTACTTGGCGTCACTACAAGTTAACCGAAGTTAATAAAACTTCTAAATAATGTGCTTAAGAACACTAGCCTACATTTAAAATACTTCCCCATGTGTGTGTGTGGATTAGCTTCACTTTTCATACGTATTATTAGCTGTACTTGCAGAAAAGACAAGTACATTGATCCATGTTATTGCTTACATTTAACTTAACCCAGCTTTTCACGGAAACACTCCCAGGCAAATTAACCCTACAAAGTATTTCTAAATTTTTTTTGTGTCATATATGACATAGTATCGTATAGCAATAAATGTAACTGTGACAAGACTTTACACATTGTGTAATTTGGAAGCGTGCACAAAGTAATGTTTTAAAAGATTTGTGGCTATAAAAATAGCCGTTTTTGTTGAGCAATGACAACGCTTAACCTCCGAATCCGTAAAGAGTTCTTCCTTGACGTTTTAAGGCATAAACAACATCCATAGCGGTAACGGTCTTGCGTTTAGCGTGCTCTGTGTAGGTTACAGCATCACGAATAACATTCTCTAAGAAAACCTTCAGTACACCTCTGGTTTCCTCATAGATAAGGCCAGAGATACGTTTGACACCACCTCGTCGAGCAAGACGTCGAATAGCAGGTTTTGTGATTCCCTGAATGTTATCACGAAGAATTTTTCGGTGACGTTTAGCACCTCCTTTTCCCAATCCTTTACCTCCTTTTCCGCGTCCAGACATATTGATATAGTTGCGTACAGAACGAGTACAAAAACAACGTTTGAGTTAACAGAATTCAGACAGCTTTAAAAAGAGGCCATAAAATTACCTACTGCTCGTGGAAACACCCTAATTAACCAATAGAGTTGCGTCATTACAAAATGTTCCGAACATTTTGTACATTTTTTTAAGTAAAACTGTAGTTTTTTTAAAAATTCGTGGTCTTAATGTTTCAGTAAGGCAATAAATTTGGCATCGTTGGAATTCGCCAAACCTTCTGCTACTTACTAAAAAAAAAAAAAGTCAAAAGCTTTTGTGTATCAGAAGATACAGCCGTTTTCCCGTAGCCAAAAAACACAGATTTTATAAAAATGTTAAAGTAATGAGCGTAATGTCATTATGCAGCCAATCAGAAATTACTTTCTTAGCACCAATCAAATGGTTTGTTTTGAACCTTAGCTGTCAATCAATATGAGAAATAAAACTTTGGCGCGATAGTGCATTTTAGACCGTCTTGTGTATCCGTACTACATCGACTTCTTAAAATATGGCTCGTACAAAGCAAACTGCACGTAAATCTACTGGAGGAAAGGCTCCACGAAAACAACTCGCCACTAAAGCTGCGAGGAAAAGCGCACCAGCTACTGGAGGAGTGAAAAAACCACATCGTTACAGACCTGGTACAGTTGCTCTCAGAGAAATCAGAAGATACCAGAAGTCAACCGAGCTCTTGATCCGCAAGTTGCCTTTCCAGCGTCTTGTGCGAGAAATTGCTCAGGACTTCAAAACAGATCTGCGATTCCAGAGCACAGCCGTTATGGCTCTGCAAGAGGCTTCTGAAGCGTACCTTGTTGGCTTGTTCGAGGATACTAACTTGTGTGCCATTCACGCAAAACGAGTTACAATCATGCCTAAAGACATCCAGTTGGCAAGAAGAATTCGTGGGGAACGTGCCTAAGCATCTTACCAAACAAAAAACGGCTATTTTTATAGCCACACATCCATAAAAAATATTACGGCTAGCTTTTTATATCAAACTTTGTTCTGCTTTCTGTTTAAATTTTATGCTACATAAAAATTTTATGCTACATAAAGTTTGACAATGTTAAAAATATGAAGGGCAAGAAAAGTAAAAGCAAGAAAATAAGAAATTTAAAAACGAAAATACTTAAACTTAGGGAATCTAATCTTAAAATTACTCTTTTTTAACTGTTTAAGTGACTTAAACAAGTTTAACTTTGTACCAAGATAATGTTTTTTTGTAAATGTGTGGCTATAAAAATAGCCGTTTGTTAATGTAATAGCCAGATACACACAAATTATTTTTTTGCGGTCTTCTTTGCTGCCTTTTTGGGAGTCTTTTTGACCTTCTTTGCTGCAGGTTTTTTAGCAACAGGCTTCTTTGTGGGTTTCTTAGCTGCTGGTTTCTTAGCCGAGGCTTTCTTTGTGGCAGGCTTCTTTGCTGCTTTCTTTGGCGTGCTCTTCTTTGCTGGCTTCTTTTTTGGTGTACTTTTCTTTGCAGTAGGCTTCTTTGCCGTTGGCTTTTTTGCTGCGGCCTTTTTCTTAGGTTTTTCTTTTTTTACCTGACCTAGCTTGAATGATCCAGAAGCACCAGTGCCTTTAGTTTGAATCAAATCGCCTGATGTTACTCCTCGTTTAAGAGCCATTTTCAGATGATGATCTGAGTTTTCAGCAACTTTGTAATTTGCATGAATATATTTTGTAATAGCTTGGCGAGATGAACCACCGCGTTCCTTTAGGGTAGCGATAGCAGCCTTGATCATGTCCACATATTTAGGGTGATCAGCTGTCTTCTTTGCAGCAGGTTTCTTCTTGGGTGCGATTTTCTTTGGAGAAGCTGCTTCACTCATTTTTAATGTTTTCTTACAACAATCCAACGATAAACGATGCTTGTTATCACAGTAGAAGTATACTAAACATTACCGTGTAAATGAGATATAATTTAAGACGGTGCGAAGTATGCGGACGTAAAAGTACCACTCCCGGGAATTGATTTGGCGCGAAAACAGAAATGTGTGTTTCTGTACATCGTATAATGTCCGTTTTGGGAGCCGCGACTATGCGAAAGCATGTTAATTTTTATTTGTAGCACGACGCAATAGTCTGAAAGAGAAGCTGCTGGAGTTTGAGGTCTTCAGCATTACATCTACTCTGTTAATTTGGGCTTCTTCCGCGCCCGTGTTAGGATTTTCATAAAGCGTTCTTTGGTTTGCGTTGCGTATGTCGGCCTACATCATCGACACGGCCTGTTTCCGGCTATTAGGAGCAATTCATATATTGGGCACTGCGTTTCGACTTTTTTATTAGACCACAGTAAAAAAATTCACTCACAGAAGTCCCTTTCTTTCATGGCTACAAACACGAAGAATTCTGTCGTAAGTAAAACGAATGCGCAAGCCAAAATAACGATGGGGCGAAGTCATAAGCATCGCCCTGTGGCCCAATGGATAAGGCATCTGACTACGAATCAGGGGATTCCAGGTTCGACTCCTGGCAGGGTCGCACTGTCGCATTTCGGCTGCATGGTCTACTGTGTAACGCGCGCGCACGTTCTGGCGTAATGCGTTGATAAACGGAATGTACGCAGTCATATTGGAAAGTAATATCACGCACTTAGTATCGTCGCCTTTGTTAGCATTCATGTAAGTTACCATCCACTCGCTACAGTCGCTCTCCATCCTACGGCTAAATCAACAGCCGTGATTTTTACTATGTCGCCGTCCATCCGTACGCGGTGACAGTTGTAAGCTTTACAGTAACGTGACATGCTCCACAAGCAGTTACGGTGTGTGGACGATGCCTATCATGGCAACGCTTGTTCTTTATCGCTTCTCGGCCTAATGGCTAAGATCAAGTGTAGTATCTGTTCTTATCAGTTTAATATCTGGTAGGCCATTCTCTGAATGGTCAGTATATTAATCTGATTTTTGGCCTTGGGTCATGGAGGTGGATTCATTCACGCCGTGACCACGGGTTGCCTTGGTGTTGCACTATTACCGATGGCGGCCCACATAAGCAATAAAAGAATAATAGCAGTCCCTCTTTCCGACGGCACTCTGCATAGTCTACGGCGGGAACAAAACGCGTACACTGGGGGAGAATACAGCCTATGCCCCGCGACA
Organism: Hydractinia symbiolongicarpus; assembly: GCF_029227915.1. NCBI lineage: Eukaryota > Metazoa > Cnidaria > Hydrozoa > Anthoathecata > Hydractiniidae > Hydractinia > Hydractinia symbiolongicarpus. Next base: position 7,834,696 of record NC_079883.1, on the reverse strand, counting down.
CGGCAGTTTATAACACACTCAAGCCACAAGCATTAACAAACTTTGAAGGGTAACCCTCATGCTACGGTGCAGTTCCAACTCATACTTACCTGACGGGGAAGTAAAGACTGATCAATGAGGGTTTTCTTCCAGAGTGAGGCTCTTGCATTGCACTACGCTTGGGCTGACCTCTGCGATTACTGCAAACGTCAGTAACTCGACCGTACAATTTCTGGTAGTGGGGGCCTGCGTCCGCGCTCGCCCCCTCCTTAAGTCAAAATGAATGAGCTTAGAAAAGTTGCGCGGCCAAATGTCGGTGGTGACTTAAACGCTAAGGTAAAACCTCGCTTGGCTGTTACGAAACGTGATTGCGATATAAGTCCTCGGAAGGCGGCGGAATTTTATTTTATTTGCCATTCCGTCAGGGTTATTGGATGATCGGCAATAGATCGAGTTTGTATGCATTTGAAAGCTCTTTTTTCTCGTACTATCACCTGAAAATGTCGTAGGAAAATGTCATAGGAAACACTTTCAACAACCGCCACGTTCCTTAATTGTTATAACAAGAAATATATCACAGCACCATTGAAATGAAAAGGCAACAAATGAAAATGAAAAGCCTACGACACCGGGAGTTCCCAGGCGGTCCCCCATCCAAGTACTATCCCGGCCCGACGATGCTTAACTTCCGTGATCAGACGAGAACGGGTGTGTTCATCGTGGTATGGCCGTAGACATTAGTAGGGGCAAATACGTGCAATTTATTTTGACGTTGTGATCAAATTTTTTTATTTAATTTCTTTGAGTTACTTAGGACAAGGCGTATGCATGGATTATCTATTAGACTTTAAGGTTATAGTTTTGTGAAAAAAACAATGTTTTTTTAAAGATGTGTGGCTATAAAAATAGCCGTTGTTTTCTGAGTGTAGCGGTTTACTTTCTTCTGTCCTTTGTCGTTCTTCTTTGGGAGTAAGACAGCTTGAATGTTTGGCAAAACACCACCAGCTGCAATGGTTACACCGCTCAAAAGTTTGTTTAATTCTTCATCATTACGAACAGCCAATTGTAAATGTCTTGGAATAATCCTAGCTTTTTTGTTGTCTCTTGCTGCGTTACCAGCCAACTCCAATATCTCAGCAGATAAATATTCCAAGACGGCTGCTAAGTAAACTGGTGCTCCAGATCCAATTCGGTTAGCATAGTGCCCTCTACGAAGGAATCTATGCACTCTACCGACTGGAAATTGAAGTCCAGCTCTTGAGGATCTTGTCTTGGCTTTAGCCTTAGCTTTTCCACCTTTTCCACGTCCAGACATAACTGCGATTTGATTTGTAAGTTAATACAAAAACGTACGAATATTTAACGTAAGTGTTAACGAAATAAACTTTACTCGTTTTTTCATCATAAAAATAGGATCGAAATCATGTTTTTTTAACCAATCATAATTAAGTATTAAACAAAAGATTTTTTTTTTAACCAATTAAATTGCGTATCGGCGTTTTCGGATCGAATTCGATCCGATTTTTTTACTTATAAACAAAAAGTTTTGACTTGCAGTTTAATGCTTATTTACAAGTTAAGTAGCAAAAATTTTTAACCATGTCTGACGCAGCAGCTAAAGGAGGAAACAGGCACCTAAAGTAGCCAAGAAAGGTGAAAAAAGAGCCGGCAAAAAAGGAGGAAAGATTGGTGGAACTGGTGAAAAGAAACGCAAGAGAAAGAGAAAGGAAAGTTATGCTATTTACATCTACAATGTTTTGAAACAAGTTCACCCAGATGTCGGAGTTTCAAGCAAAGCTATGAGCATCATGAACTCATTTGTCAACGACATCTTTGAGCGCATTGCTTCCGAAGCTTCGCGTTTGGCTCTTCAAAACAAAAAGTCGACCATCTCTTCTCGTGAAATTCAAACCGCAGTACGTCTTCTCTTGCCTGGAGAACTTGCAAAACACGCAGTCAGTGAAGGAACAAAAGCCGTCACAAAATACACAAGCAGCAAGTAAACCAACGTCTACCAAACACAAACGGTCTTTTTTAAGACCACACATCTTTAAAAAAACATTTACTTGGCGTCACTACAAGTTAACCGAAGTTAATAAAACTTCTAAATAATGTGCTTAAGAACACTAGCCTACATTTAAAATACTTCCCCATGTGTGTGTGTGGATTAGCTTCACTTTTCATACGTATTATTAGCTGTACTTGCAGAAAAGACAAGTACATTGATCCATGTTATTGCTTACATTTAACTTAACCCAGCTTTTCACGGAAACACTCCCAGGCAAATTAACCCTACAAAGTATTTCTAAATTTTTTTTGTGTCATATATGACATAGTATCGTATAGCAATAAATGTAACTGTGACAAGACTTTACACATTGTGTAATTTGGAAGCGTGCACAAAGTAATGTTTTAAAAGATTTGTGGCTATAAAAATAGCCGTTTTTGTTGAGCAATGACAACGCTTAACCTCCGAATCCGTAAAGAGTTCTTCCTTGACGTTTTAAGGCATAAACAACATCCATAGCGGTAACGGTCTTGCGTTTAGCGTGCTCTGTGTAGGTTACAGCATCACGAATAACATTCTCTAAGAAAACCTTCAGTACACCTCTGGTTTCCTCATAGATAAGGCCAGAGATACGTTTGACACCACCTCGTCGAGCAAGACGTCGAATAGCAGGTTTTGTGATTCCCTGAATGTTATCACGAAGAATTTTTCGGTGACGTTTAGCACCTCCTTTTCCCAATCCTTTACCTCCTTTTCCGCGTCCAGACATATTGATATAGTTGCGTACAGAACGAGTACAAAAACAACGTTTGAGTTAACAGAATTCAGACAGCTTTAAAAAGAGGCCATAAAATTACCTACTGCTCGTGGAAACACCCTAATTAACCAATAGAGTTGCGTCATTACAAAATGTTCCGAACATTTTGTACATTTTTTTAAGTAAAACTGTAGTTTTTTTAAAAATTCGTGGTCTTAATGTTTCAGTAAGGCAATAAATTTGGCATCGTTGGAATTCGCCAAACCTTCTGCTACTTACTAAAAAAAAAAAAAGTCAAAAGCTTTTGTGTATCAGAAGATACAGCCGTTTTCCCCGTAGCCAAAAAACACAGATTTTATAAAAATGTTAAAGTAATGAGCGTAATGTCATTATGCAGCCAATCAGAAATTACTTTCTTAGCACCAATCAAATGGTTTGTTTGAACCTTAGCTGTCAATCAATATGAGAAATAAAACTTTGGCGCGATAGTGCATTTTAGACCGTCTTGTGTATCCGTACTACATCGACTTCTTAAAATATGGCTCGTACAAAGCAAACTGCACGTAAATCTACTGGAGGAAAGGCTCCACGAAAACAACTCGCCACTAAAGCTGCGAGGAAAAGCGCACCAGCTACTGGAGGAGTGAAAAA
>NC_079883.1:7798747-7830801 GCF_029227915.1 Hydractinia symbiolongicarpus | reverse complement strand
CCGAATAGCAGGTTTTGTGATTCCCTGAATGTTATCACGAAGAATTTTTCGGTGACGTTTAGCACCTCCTTTTCCCAATCCTTTACCTCCTTTTCCGCGTCCAGACATATTGATATAGTTGCGTACAGAACGAGTACAAAAACAACGTTTGAGTTAACAGAATTCAGACAGCTTTAAAAAGAGGCCATAAAATTACCTACTGCTCGTGGAAACACCCTAATTAACCAATAGAGTTGCGTCATTACAAAATGTTCCGAACATTTTGTACATTTTTTTAAGTAAAACTGTAGTTTTTTTAAAAATTCGTGGTCTTAATGTTTCAGTAAGGCAATAAATTTGGCATCGTTGGAATTCGCCAAACCTTCTGCTACTTACTAAAAAAAAAAAAGTCAAAAGCTTTTGTGTATCAGAAGATACAGCCGTTTTCCCGTAGCCAAAAAACACAGATTTTATAAAAATGTTAAAGTAATGAGCGTAATGTCATTATGCAGCCAATCAGAAATTACTTTCTTAGCACCAATCAAATGGTTTGTTTTGAACCTTAGCTGTCAATCAATATGAGAAATAAAACTTTGGCGCGATAGTGCATTTTAGACCGTCTTGTGTATCCGTACTACATCGACTTCTTAAAATATGGCTCGTACAAAGCAAACTGCACGTAAATCTACTGGAGGAAAGGCTCCACGAAAACAACTCGCCACTAAAGCTGCGAGGAAAAGCGCACCAGCTACTGGAGGAGTGAAAAAACCACATCGTTACAGACCTGGTACAGTTGCTCTCAGAGAAATCAGAAGATACCAGAAGTCAACCGAGCTCTTGATCCGCAAGTTGCCTTTCCAGCGTCTTGTGCGAGAAATTGCTCAGGACTTCAAAACAGATCTGCGATTCCAGAGCACAGCCGTTATGGCTCTGCAAGAGGCTTCTGAAGCGTACCTTGTTGGCTTGTTCGAGGATACTAACTGTGTGCCATTCACGCAAAACGAGTTACAATCATGCCTAAAGACATCCAGTTGGCAAGAAGAATTCGTGGGGAACGTGCCTAAGCATCTTACCAAACAAAAAACGGCTATTTTTATAGCCACACATCCATAAAAAATATTACGGCTAGCTTTTTATATCAAACTTTGTCCTGCTTTCTGTTTAAATTTTATGCTACATAAAAATTTTATGCTACATAAAGTTTGACAATGTTAAAAATATGAAGGGCAAGAAAAGTAAAAGCAAGAAAATAAGAAATTTAAAAACGAAAATACTTAAACTTAGGGAATCTAATCTTAAATTTACTCTTTTTTAACTGTTTAAGTGACTTAAACAAGTTTAACTTTGTACCAAGATAATGTTTTTTTGTAAATGTGTGGCTATAAAAATAGCCGTTTGTTAATGTAATAGCCAGATACACACAAATTATTTTTTTGCGGTCTTCTTTGCTGCCTTTTTGGGAGTCTTTTTGACCTTCTTTGCTGCAGGTTTTTTAGCAACAGGCTTCTTTGTGGGTTTCTTAGCTGCTGGTTTCTTAGCCGAGGCTTTCTTTGTGGCAGGCTTCTTTGCTGCTTTCTTTGGCGTGCTCTTCTTTGCTGGCTTCTTTTTTGGTGTACTTTTCTTTGCAGTAGGCTTCTTTGCCGTTGGCTTTTTTGCTGCGGCCTTTTTCTTAGGTTTTTCTTTTTTTACCTGACCTAGCTTGAATGATCCAGAAGCACCAGTGCCTTTAGTTTGAATCAAATCGCCTGATGTTACTCCTCGTTTAAGAGCCATTTTCAGATGATGATCTGAGTTTTCAGCAACTTTGTAATTTGCATGAATATATTTTGTAATAGCTTGGCGAGATGAACCACCGCGTTCCTTTAGGGTAGCGATAGCAGCCTTGATCATGTCCACATATTTAGGGTGATCAGCTGTCTTCTTTGCAGCAGGTTTCTTCTTGGGTGCGATTTTCTTTGGAGAAGCTGCTTCACTCATTTTTAATGTTTTCTTACAACAATCCAACGATAAACGATGCTTGTTATCACAGTAGAAGTATACTAAACATTACCGTGTAAATGAGATATAATTTAAGACGGTGCGAAGTATGCGGACGTAAAAGTACCACTCCCGGGAATTGATTTGGCGCGAAAACAGAAATGTGTGTTTCTGTACATCGTATAATGTCCGTTTTGGGTGCCGCGACTATGCGAAAGCATGTTAATTTTTATTTGTAGTACGACGCAATAGTCTGCAAGAGAAGCTGCTGGAGTTTGAGGTCTTCAGCATTACATCTAGTCTGTTAATTTGGGCTTCTTCCGCGCTCGTGTTAGGATTTTCATAAAGCGTTCTTTGGTTTGCGTTGCGTATGTCGGCCTACATCATCGACACGGCCTGTTTCCGGCTATTAGGAGCAATTCATATATTGGGCACTGCGTTTCGACTTTTTTATTAGACCACAGTAAAAAAATTCACTCACAGAAGTCCCTTTCTTTCATGGCTACAAACACGAAGAATTCTGTCGTAAGTAAAACGAATGCGCAAGCCAAAATGACGATGGGGCGAAGTCATAAGCATGGCCCTGTGGCCCAATGGATAAGGCATCTGACTACGAATCAGGGGATTCCAGGTTCGACTCCTGGCAGGGTCGCACTGTCGCATTTCGGCTGCATGGTCTACTGTGTAACGCGCGCGCACGTTCTGGCGTAATGCGTTGATAAACGGAATGTACGCAGACATATTGGAAAGTAATATCACGCACTTAGTATCGTCGCCTTTGTTAGCATTCATGTAAGTTACCATCCACTCGCTACAGTCGCTCTCCATCCTACGGCTAAATCAACAGCCGTGATTTTTACTATGTCGCCGTCCATCCGTACGCGGTGACAGTTGTAAGCTTTACAGTAACGTGACATGCTCCACAAGCAGTTACGGTGTGTGGACGATGCCTATCATGGCAACGCTTGTTCTTTATCGCTTCTCGGCCTAATGGCTAAGATCAAGTGTAGTATCTGTTCTTATCAGTTTAATATCTGGTAGGCCATTCTCTGAATGGTCAGTATATTAATCTGATTTTTGGCCTTGGGTCATGGAGGTGGATTCATTCACGCCGTGACCACGGGTTGCCTTGGTGTTGCACTATTACCGATGGCGGCCCACATAAGCAATAAAAGAATAATAGCAGTCCTCTTTCCGACGGCACTCTGCATAGTCTACGGCGGGAACAAAACGCGTACACTGGGGGAGAATACAGCCTATGCCCCGCGACACGGCAGTTTATAACACACTCAAGCCACAAGCATTAACAAACTTTGAAGGGTACCCTCATGCTACGGTGCAGTTCCAACTCATACTTACCTGACGGGGAAGTAAAGACTGATCAATGAGGGTTTTCTTCCAGAGTGAGGCTCTTGCATTGCACTACGCTTGGGCTGACCTCTGCGATTACTGCAAACGTCAGTAACTCGACCGTACAATTTCTGGTAGTGGGGGCCTGCGTCCGCGCTCGCCCCCTCCTTAAGTCAAAATGAATGAGCTTAGAAAAGTTGCGCGGCCAAATGTCGGTGGTGACTTAAACGCTAAGGTAAAACCTCGCTTGGCTGTTACGAAACGTGATTGCGATATAAGTCCTCGGAAGGCGGCGGAATTTTATTTTATTTGCCATTCCGTCAGGGTTATTGGATGATCGGCAATAGATCGAGTTTGTATGCATTTGAAAGCTCTTTTTTCTCGTACTATCACCTGAAAATGTCGTAGGAAAATGTCATAGGAAACACTTTCAACAACCGCCACGTTCCTTAATTGTTATAACAAGAAATATATCACAGCAAATGAAAATGAAAAGCCTACGACACCGGGAGTTCCCAGGCGGTCCCCCATCCAAGTACTATCCCGGCCCGACGATGCTTAACTTCCGTGATCAGACGAGAACGGGTGTGTTCATCGTGGTATGGCCGTAGACATTAGTAGGTGCAAATACGTGCAATTTATTTTGACGTTGTGATCAAATTTTTTTATTTAATTTCTTTGAGTTACTTAGGACAAGGCGTATGCATGGATTATCTATTAGACTTTAAGGTTATAGTTTTGTGAAAAAAACAATGTTTTTTTAAAGATGTGTGGCTATAAAAATAGCCGTTGTTTTCTGAGTGTAGCGGTTTACTTCTTCTGTCCTTTGTCGTTCTTCTTTGGGAGTAAGACAGCTTGAATGTTTGGCAAAACACCACCAGCTGCAATGGTTACACCGCTCAAAAGTTTGTTTAATTCTTCATCATTACGAACAGCCAATTGTAAATGTCTTGGAATAATCCTAGCTTTTTTGTTGTCTCTTGCTGCGTTACCAGCCAACTCCAATATCTCAGCAGATAAATATTCCAAGACGGCTGCTAAGTAAACTGGTGCTCCAGATCCAATTCGGTTAGCATAGTGCCCTCTACGAAGGAATCTATGCACTCTACCGACTGGAAATTGAAGTCCAGCTCTTGAGGATCTTGTCTTGGCTTTAGCCTTAGCTTTTCCACCTTTTCCACGTCCAGACATAACTGCGATTTGATTTGTAAGTTAATACAAAAACGTACGAATATTTAACGTAAGTGTTAACGAAATAAACTTTACTCGTTTTTTCATCATAAAAATAGGATCGAAATCATGTTTTTGTAACCAATCATAATTAAGTATTAAACAAAAGATTTTTTTTTTAACCAATTAAATTGCGTATCGGCGTTTTCGGATCGAATTCGATCCGATTTTTTTACTTATAAACAAAAAGTTTTGACTTGCAGTTTAATGCTTATTTACAAGTTAAGTAGCAAAAATTTTTAACCATGTCTGACGCAGCAGCTAAAGGAGGAAAACAGGCACCTAAAGTAGCCAAGAAAGGTGAAAAAAGAGCCGGCAAAAAAGGAGGAAAGATTGGTGGAACTGGTGAAAAGAAACGCAAGAGAAAGAGAAAGGAAAGTTATGCTATTTACATCTACAATGTTTTGAAACAAGTTCACCCAGATGTCGGAGTTTCAAGCAAAGCTATGAGCATCATGAACTCATTTGTCAACGACATCTTTGAGCGCATTGCTTCCGAAGCTTCGCGTTTGGCTCTTCAAAACAAAAAGTCGACCATCTCTTCTCGTGAAATTCAAACCGCAGTACGTCTTCTCTTGCCTGGAGAACTTGCAAAACACGCAGTCAGTGAAGGAACAAAAGCCGTCACAAAATACACAAGCAGCAAGTAAACCAACGTCTACCAAACACAAACGGTCTTTTTTAAGACCACACATCTTTAAAAAAACATTTACTTGGCGTCACTACAAGTTAACCGAAGTTAATAAAACTTCTAAATAATGTGCTTAAGAACACTAGCCTACATTTAAAATACTTCCCCATGTGTGTGTGGATTAGCTTCACTTTTCATACGTATTATTAGCTGTACTTGCAGAAAAGACAAGTACATTGATCCATGTTATTGCTTACATTTAACTTAACCCAGCTTTTCACGGAAACACTCCCAGGCAAATTAACCCTACAAAGTATTTCTAAATTTTTTTTGTGTCATATATGACATAGTATCGTATAGCAATAAATGTAACTGTGACAAGACTTTACACATTGTGTAATTTGGAAGCGTGCACAAAGTAATGTTTTAAAAGATTTGTGGCTATAAAAATAGCCGTTTTTGTTGAGCAATGACAACGCTTAACCTCCGAATCCGTAAAGAGTTCTTCCTTGACGTTTTAAGGCATAAACAACATCCATAGCGGTAACGGTCTTGCGTTTAGCGTGCTCTGTGTAGGTTACAGCATCACGAATAACATTCTCTAAGAAAACCTTCAGTACACCTCTGGTTTCCTCATAGATAAGGCCAGAGATACGTTTGACACCACCTCGTCGAGCAAGACGCCGAATAGCAGGTTTTGTGATTCCCTGAATGTTATCACGAAGAATTTTTCGGTGACGTTTAGCACCTCCTTTTCCCAATCCTTTACCTCCTTTTCCGCGTCCAGACATATTGATATAGTTGCGTACAGAACGAGTACAAAAACAACGTTTGAGTTAACAGAATTCAGACAGCTTTAAAAAGAGGCCATAAAATTACCTACTGCTCGTGGAAACACCCTAATTAACCAATAGAGTTGCGTCATTACAAAATGTTCCGAACATTTTGTACATTTTTTTAAGTAAAACTGTAGTTTTTTTAAAAATTCGTGGTCTTAATGTTTCAGTAAGGCAATAAATTTGGCATCGTTGGAATTCGCCAAACCTTCTGCTACTTACTAAAAAAAAAAAAAGTCAAAAGCTTTTGTGTATCAGAAGATACAGCCGTTTTCCCGTAGCCAAAAAACACAGATTTTATAAAAATGTTAAAGTAATGAGCGTAATGTCATTATGCAGCCAATCAGAAATTACTTTCTTAGCACCAATCAAATGGTTTGTTTTGAACCTTAGCTGTCAATCAATATGAGAAATAAAACTTTGGCGCGATAGTGCATTTTAGACCGTCTTGTGTATCCGTACTACATCGACTTCTTAAAATATGGCTCGTACAAAGCAAACTGCACGTAAATCTACTGGAGGAAAGGCTCCACGAAAACAACTCGCCACTAAAGCTGCGAGGAAAAGCGCACCAGCTACTGGAGGAGTGAAAAAACCACATCGTTACAGACCTGGTACAGTTGCTCTCAGAGAAATCAGAAGATACCAGAAGTCAACCGAGCTCTTGATCCGCAAGTTGCCTTTCCAGCGTCTTGTGCGAGAAATTGCTCAGGACTTCAAAACAGATCTGCGATTCCAGAGCACAGCCGTTATGGCTCTGCAAGAGGCTTCTGAAGCGTACCTTGTTGGCTTGTTCGAGGATACTAACTTGTGTGCCATTCACGCAAAACGAGTTACAATCATGCCTAAAGACATCCAGTTGGCAAGAAGAATTCGTGGGGAACGTGCCTAAGCATCTTACCAAACAAAAAACGGCTATTTTTATAGCCACACATCCATAAAAAATATTACGGCTAGCTTTTTATATCAAACTTTGTCCTGCTTTCTGTTTAAATTTTATGCTACATAAAAATTTTATGCTACATAAAGTTTGACAATGTTAAAAATATGAAGGGCAAGAAAAGTAAAAGCAAGAAAATAAGAAATTTAAAAACGAAAATACTTAAACTTAGGGAATCTAATCTTAAATTTACTCTTTTTTAACTGTTTAAGTGACTTAAACAAGTTTAACTTTGTACCAAGATAATGTTTTTTTGTAAATGTGTGGCTATAAAAATAGCCGTTTGTTAATGTAATAGCCAGATACACACAAATTATTTTTTTGCGGTCTTCTTTGCTGCCTTTTTGGGAGTCTTTTTGACCTTCTTTGCTGCAGGTTTTTTAGCAACAGGCTTCTTTGTGGGTTTCTTAGCTGCTGGTTTCTTAGCCGAGGCTTTCTTTGTGGCAGGCTTCTTTGCTGCTTTCTTTGGCGTGCTCTTCTTTGCTGGCTTCTTTTTTGGTGTACTTTTCTTTGCAGTAGGCTTCTTTGCCGTTGGCTTTTTTGCTGCGGCCTTTTTCTTAGGTTTTTCTTTTTTTACCTGACCTAGCTTGAATGATCCAGAAGCACCAGTGCCTTTAGTTTGAATCAAATCGCCTGATGTTACTCCTCGTTTAAGAGCCATTTTCAGATGATGATCTGAGTTTTCAGCAACTTTGTAATTTGCATGAATATATTTTGTAATAGCTTGGCGAGATGAACCACCGCGTTCCTTTAGGGTAGCGATAGCAGCCTTGATCATGTCCACATATTTAGGGTGATCAGCTGTCTTCTTTGCAGCAGGTTTCTTCTTGGGTGCGATTTTCTTTGGAGAAGCTGCTTCACTCATTTTTAATGTTTTCTTACAACAATCCAACGATAAACGATGCTTGTTATCACAGTAGAAGTATACTAAACATTACCGTGTAAATGAGATATAATTTAAGACGGTGCGAAGTATGCGGACGTAAAAGTACCACTCCCGGGAATTGATTTGGCGCGAAAACAGAAATGTGTGTTTCTGTACATCGTATAATGTCCGTTTTGGGTGCCGCGACTATGCGAAAGCATGTTAATTTTTATTTGTAGTACGACGCAATAGTCTGCAAGAGAAGCTGCTGGAGTTTGAGGTCTTCAGCATTACATCTAGTCTGTTAATTTGGGCTTCTTCCGCGCTCGTGTTAGGATTTTCATAAAGCGTTCTTTGGTTTGCGTTGCGTATGTCGGCCTACATCATCGACACGGCCTGTTTCCGGCTATTAGGAGCAATTCATATATTGGGCACTGCGTTTCGACTTTTTTATTAGACCACAGTAAAAAAATTCACTCACAGAAGTCCCTTTCTTTCATGGCTACAAACACGAAGAATTCTGTCGTAAGTAAAACGAATGCGCAAGCCAAAATGACGATGGGGCGAAGTCATAAGCATGGCCCTGTGGCCCAATGGATAAGGCATCTGACTACGAATCAGGGGATTCCAGGTTCGACTCCTGGCAGGGTCGCACTGTCGCATTTCGGCTGCATGGTCTACTGTGTAACGCGCGCGCACGTTCTGGCGTAATGCGTTGATAAACGGAATGTACGCAGACATATTGGAAAGTAATATCACGCACTTAGTATCGTCGCCTTTGTTAGCATTCATGTAAGTTACCATCCACTCGCTACAGTCGCTCTCCATCCTACGGCTAAATCAACAGCCGTGATTTTTACTATGTCGCCGTCCATCCGTACGCGGTGACAGTTGTAAGCTTTACAGTAACGTGACATGCTCCACAAGCAGTTACGGTGTGTGGACGATGCCTATCATGGCAACGCTTGTTCTTTATCGCTTCTCGGCCTAATGGCTAAGATCAAGTGTAGTATCTGTTCTTATCAGTTTAATATCTGGTAGGCCATTCTCTGAATGGTCAGTATATTAATCTGATTTTTGGCCTTGGGTCATGGAGGTGGATTCATTCACGCCGTGACCACGGGTTGCCTTGGTGTTGCACTATTACCGATGGCGGCCCACATAAGCAATAAAAGAATAATAGCAGTCCTCTTTCCGACGGCACTCTGCATAGTCTACGGCGGGAACAAAACGCGTACACTGGGGGAGAATACAGCCTATGCCCCGCGACACGGCAGTTTATAACACACTCAAGCCACAAGCATTAACAAACTTTGAAGGGTACCCTCATGCTACGGTGCAGTTCCAACTCATACTTACCTGACGGGGAAGTAAAGACTGATCAATGAGGGTTTTCTTCCAGAGTGAGGCTCTTGCATTGCACTACGCTTGGGCTGACCTCTGCGATTACTGCAAACGTCAGTAACTCGACCGTACAATTTCTGGTAGTGGGGGCCTGCGTCCGCGCTCGCCCCCTCCTTAAGTCAAAATGAATGAGCTTAGAAAAGTTGCGCGGCCAAATGTCGGTGGTGACTTAAACGCTAAGGTAAAACCTCGCTTGGCTGTTACGAAACGTGATTGCGATATAAGTCCTCGGAAGGCGGCGGAATTTTATTTTATTTGCCATTCCGTCAGGGTTATTGGATGATCGGCAATAGATCGAGTTTGTATGCATTTGAAAGCTCTTTTTTCTCGTACTATCACCTGAAAATGTCGTAGGAAAATGTCATAGGAAACACTTTCAACAACCGCCACGTTCCTTAATTGTTATAACAAGAAATATATCACAGCAAATGAAAATGAAAAGCCTACGACACCGGGAGTTCCCAGGCGGTCCCCCATCCAAGTACTATCCCGGCCCGACGATGCTTAACTTCCGTGATCAGACGAGAACGGGTGTGTTCATCGTGGTATGGCCGTAGACATTAGTAGGTGCAAATACGTGCAATTTATTTTGACGTTGTGATCAAATTTTTTTATTTAATTTCTTTGAGTTACTTAGGACAAGGCGTATGCATGGATTATCTATTAGACTTTAAGGTTATAGTTTTGTGAAAAAAACAATGTTTTTTTAAAGATGTGTGGCTATAAAAATAGCCGTTGTTTTCTGAGTGTAGCGGTTTACTTCTTCTGTCCTTTGTCGTTCTTCTTTGGGAGTAAGACAGCTTGAATGTTTGGCAAAACACCACCAGCTGCAATGGTTACACCGCTCAAAAGTTTGTTTAATTCTTCATCATTACGAACAGCCAATTGTAAATGTCTTGGAATAATCCTAGCTTTTTTGTTGTCTCTTGCTGCGTTACCAGCCAACTCCAATATCTCAGCAGATAAATATTCCAAGACGGCTGCTAAGTAAACTGGTGCTCCAGATCCAATTCGGTTAGCATAGTGCCCTCTACGAAGGAATCTATGCACTCTACCGACTGGAAATTGAAGTCCAGCTCTTGAGGATCTTGTCTTGGCTTTAGCCTTAGCTTTTCCACCTTTTCCACGTCCAGACATAACTGCGATTTGATTTGTAAGTTAATACAAAAACGTACGAATATTTAACGTAAGTGTTAACGAAATAAACTTTACTCGTTTTTTCATCATAAAAATAGGATCGAAATCATGTTTTTTTAACCAATCATAATTAAGTATTAAACAAAAGATTTTTTTTTTAACCAATTAAATTGCGTATCGGCGTTTTCGGATCGAATTCGATCCGATTTTTTTACTTATAAACAAAAAGTTTTGACTTGCAGTTTAATGCTTATTTACAAGTTAAGTAGCAAAAATTTTTAACCATGTCTGACGCAGCAGCTAAAGGAGGAAAACAGGCACCTAAAGTAGCCAAGAAAGGTGAAAAAAGAGCCGGCAAAAAAGGAGGAAAGATTGGTGGAACTGGTGAAAAGAAACGCAAGAGAAAGAGAAAGGAAAGTTATGCTATTTACATCTACAATGTTTTGAAACAAGTTCACCCAGATGTCGGAGTTTCAAGCAAAGCTATGAGCATCATGAACTCATTTGTCAACGACATCTTTGAGCGCATTGCTTCCGAAGCTTCGCGTTTGGCTCTTCAAAACAAAAAGTCGACCATCTCTTCTCGTGAAATTCAAACCGCAGTACGTCTTCTCTTGCCTGGAGAACTTGCAAAACACGCAGTCAGTGAAGGAACAAAAGCCGTCACAAAATACACAAGCAGCAAGTAAACCAACGTCTACCAAACACAAACGGTCTTTTTTAAGACCACACATCTTTAAAAAAACATTTACTTGGCGTCACTACAAGTTAACCGAAGTTAATAAAACTTCTAAATAATGTGCTTAAGAACACTAGCCTACATTTAAAATACTTCCCCATGTGTGTGTGGATTAGCTTCACTTTTCATACGTATTATTAGCTGTACTTGCAGAAAAGACAAGTACATTGATCCATGTTATTGCTTACATTTAACTTAACCCAGCTTTTCACGGAAACACTCCCAGGCAAATTAACCCTACAAAGTATTTCTAAATTTTTTTTGTGTCATATATGACATAGTATCGTATAGCAATAAATGTAACTGTGACAAGACTTTACACATTGTGTAATTTGGAAGCGTGCACAAAGTAATGTTTTAAAAGATTTGTGGCTATAAAAATAGCCGTTTTTGTTGAGCAATGACAACGCTTAACCTCCGAATCCGTAAAGAGTTCTTCCTTGACGTTTTAAGGCATAAACAACATCCATAGCGGTAACGGTCTTGCGTTTAGCGTGCTCTGTGTAGGTTACAGCATCACGAATAACATTCTCTAAGAAAACCTTCAGTACACCTCTGGTTTCCTCATAGATAAGGCCAGAGATACGTTTGACACCACCTCGTCGAGCAAGACGCCGAATAGCAGGTTTTGTGATTCCCTGAATGTTATCACGAAGAATTTTTCGGTGACGTTTAGCACCTCCTTTTCCCAATCCTTTACCTCCTTTTCCGCGTCCAGACATATTGATATAGTTGCGTACAGAACGAGTACAAAAACAACGTTTGAGTTAACAGAATTCAGACAGCTTTAAAAAGAGGCCATAAAATTACCTACTGCTCGTGGAAACACCCTAATTAACCAATAGAGTTGCGTCATTACAAAATGTTCCGAACATTTTGTACATTTTTTTAAGTAAAACTGTAGTTTTTTTAAAAATTCGTGGTCTTAATGTTTCAGTAAGGCAATAAATTTGGCATCGTTGGAATTCGCCAAACCTTCTGCTACTTACTAAAAAAAAAAAAAGTCAAAAGCTTTTGTGTATCAGAAGATACAGCCGTTTTCCCGTAGCCAAAAAACACAGATTTTATAAAAATGTTAAAGTAATGAGCGTAATGTCATTATGCAGCCAATCAGAAATTACTTTCTTAGCACCAATCAAATGGTTTGTTTTGAACCTTAGCTGTCAATCAATATGAGAAATAAAACTTTGGCGCGATAGTGCATTTTAGACCGTCTTGTGTATCCGTACTACATCGACTTCTTAAAATATGGCTCGTACAAAGCAAACTGCACGTAAATCTACTGGAGGAAAGGCTCCACGAAAACAACTCGCCACTAAAGCTGCGAGGAAAAGCGCACCAGCTACTGGAGGAGTGAAAAAACCACATCGTTACAGACCTGGTACAGTTGCTCTCAGAGAAATCAGAAGATACCAGAAGTCAACCGAGCTCTTGATCCGCAAGTTGCCTTTCCAGCGTCTTGTGCGAGAAATTGCTCAGGACTTCAAAACAGATCTGCGATTCCAGAGCACAGCCGTTATGGCTCTGCAAGAGGCTTCTGAAGCGTACCTTGTTGGCTTGTTCGAGGATACTAACTTGTGTGCCATTCACGCAAAACGAGTTACAATCATGCCTAAAGACATCCAGTTGGCAAGAAGAATTCGTGGGGAACGTGCCTAAGCATCTTACCAAACAAAAAACGGCTATTTTTATAGCCACACATCCATAAAAAATATTACGGCTAGCTTTTTATATCAAACTTTGTCCTGCTTTCTGTTTAAATTTTATGCTACATAAAAATTTTATGCTACATAAAGTTTGACAATGTTAAAAATATGAAGGGCAAGAAAAGTAAAAGCAAGAAAATAAGAAATTTAAAAACGAAAATACTTAAACTTAGGGAATCTAATCTTAAATTTACTCTTTTTTAACTGTTTAAGTGACTTAAACAAGTTTAACTTTGTACCAAGATAATGTTTTTTTGTAAATGTGTGGCTATAAAAATAGCCGTTTGTTAATGTAATAGCCAGATACACACAAATTATTTTTTTGCGGTCTTCTTTGCTGCCTTTTTGGGAGTCTTTTTGACCTTCTTTGCTGCAGGTTTTTTAGCAACAGGCTTCTTTGTGGGTTTCTTAGCTGCTGGTTTCTTAGCCGAGGCTTTCTTTGTGGCAGGCTTCTTTGCTGCTTTCTTTGGCGTGCTCTTCTTTGCTGGCTTCTTTTTTGGTGTACTTTTCTTTGCAGTAGGCTTCTTTGCCGTTGGCTTTTTTGCTGCGGCCTTTTTCTTAGGTTTTTCTTTTTTTACCTGACCTAGCTTGAATGATCCAGAAGCACCAGTGCCTTTAGTTTGAATCAAATCGCCTGATGTTACTCCTCGTTTAAGAGCCATTTTCAGATGATGATCTGAGTTTTCAGCAACTTTGTAATTTGCATGAATATATTTTGTAATAGCTTGGCGAGATGAACCACCGCGTTCCTTTAGGGTAGCGATAGCAGCCTTGATCATGTCCACATATTTAGGGTGATCAGCTGTCTTCTTTGCAGCAGGTTTCTTCTTGGGTGCGATTTTCTTTGGAGAAGCTGCTTCACTCATTTTTAATGTTTTCTTACAACAATCCAACGATAAACGATGCTTGTTATCACAGTAGAAGTATACTAAACATTACCGTGTAAATGAGATATAATTTAAGACGGTGCGAAGTATGCGGACGTAAAAGTACCACTCCCGGGAATTGATTTGGCGCGAAAACAGAAATGTGTGTTTCTGTACATCGTATAATGTCCGTTTTGGGTGCCGCGACTATGCGAAAGCATGTTAATTTTTATTTGTAGTACGACGCAATAGTCTGCAAGAGAAGCTGCTGGAGTTTGAGGTCTTCAGCATTACATCTAGTCTGTTAATTTGGGCTTCTTCCGCGCTCGTGTTAGGATTTTCATAAAGCGTTCTTTGGTTTGCGTTGCGTATGTCGGCCTACATCATCGACACGGCCTGTTTCCGGCTATTAGGAGCAATTCATATATTGGGCACTGCGTTTCGACTTTTTTATTAGACCACAGTAAAAAAATTCACTCACAGAAGTCCCTTTCTTTCATGGCTACAAACACGAAGAATTCTGTCGTAAGTAAAACGAATGCGCAAGCCAAAATGACGATGGGGCGAAGTCATAAGCATGGCCCTGTGGCCCAATGGATAAGGCATCTGACTACGAATCAGGGGATTCCAGGTTCGACTCCTGGCAGGGTCGCACTGTCGCATTTCGGCTGCATGGTCTACTGTGTAACGCGCGCGCACGTTCTGGCGTAATGCGTTGATAAACGGAATGTACGCAGACATATTGGAAAGTAATATCACGCACTTAGTATCGTCGCCTTTGTTAGCATTCATGTAAGTTACCATCCACTCGCTACAGTCGCTCTCCATCCTACGGCTAAATCAACAGCCGTGATTTTTACTATGTCGCCGTCCATCCGTACGCGGTGACAGTTGTAAGCTTTACAGTAACGTGACATGCTCCACAAGCAGTTACGGTGTGTGGACGATGCCTATCATGGCAACGCTTGTTCTTTATCGCTTCTCGGCCTAATGGCTAAGATCAAGTGTAGTATCTGTTCTTATCAGTTTAATATCTGGTAGGCCATTCTCTGAATGGTCAGTATATTAATCTGATTTTTGGCCTTGGGTCATGGAGGTGGATTCATTCACGCCGTGACCACGGGTTGCCTTGGTGTTGCACTATTACCGATGGCGGCCCACATAAGCAATAAAAGAATAATAGCAGTCCTCTTTCCGACGGCACTCTGCATAGTCTACGGCGGGAACAAAACGCGTACACTGGGGGAGAATACAGCCTATGCCCCGCGACACGGCAGTTTATAACACACTCAAGCCACAAGCATTAACAAACTTTGAAGGGTACCCTCATGCTACGGTGCAGTTCCAACTCATACTTACCTGACGGGGAAGTAAAGACTGATCAATGAGGGTTTTCTTCCAGAGTGAGGCTCTTGCATTGCACTACGCTTGGGCTGACCTCTGCGATTACTGCAAACGTCAGTAACTCGACCGTACAATTTCTGGTAGTGGGGGCCTGCGTCCGCGCTCGCCCCCTCCTTAAGTCAAAATGAATGAGCTTAGAAAAGTTGCGCGGCCAAATGTCGGTGGTGACTTAAACGCTAAGGTAAAACCTCGCTTGGCTGTTACGAAACGTGATTGCGATATAAGTCCTCGGAAGGCGGCGGAATTTTATTTTATTTGCCATTCCGTCAGGGTTATTGGATGATCGGCAATAGATCGAGTTTGTATGCATTTGAAAGCTCTTTTTTCTCGTACTATCACCTGAAAATGTCGTAGGAAAATGTCATAGGAAACACTTTCAACAACCGCCACGTTCCTTAATTGTTATAACAAGAAATATATCACAGCAAATGAAAATGAAAAGCCTACGACACCGGGAGTTCCCAGGCGGTCCCCCATCCAAGTACTATCCCGGCCCGACGATGCTTAACTTCCGTGATCAGACGAGAACGGGTGTGTTCATCGTGGTATGGCCGTAGACATTAGTAGGTGCAAATACGTGCAATTTATTTTGACGTTGTGATCAAATTTTTTTATTTAATTTCTTTGAGTTACTTAGGACAAGGCGTATGCATGGATTATCTATTAGACTTTAAGGTTATAGTTTTGTGAAAAAAACAATGTTTTTTTAAAGATGTGTGGCTATAAAAATAGCCGTTGTTTTCTGAGTGTAGCGGTTTACTTCTTCTGTCCTTTGTCGTTCTTCTTTGGGAGTAAGACAGCTTGAATGTTTGGCAAAACACCACCAGCTGCAATGGTTACACCGCTCAAAAGTTTGTTTAATTCTTCATCATTACGAACAGCCAATTGTAAATGTCTTGGAATAATCCTAGCTTTTTTGTTGTCTCTTGCTGCGTTACCAGCCAACTCCAATATCTCAGCAGATAAATATTCCAAGACGGCTGCTAAGTAAACTGGTGCTCCAGATCCAATTCGGTTAGCATAGTGCCCTCTACGAAGGAATCTATGCACTCTACCGACTGGAAATTGAAGTCCAGCTCTTGAGGATCTTGTCTTGGCTTTAGCCTTAGCTTTTCCACCTTTTCCACGTCCAGACATAACTGCGTTTGATTTGTAAGTTAATACAAAAACGTACGAATATTTAACGTAAGTGTTAACGAAATAAACTTTACTCGTTTTTTCATCATAAAAATAGGATCGAAATCATGTTTTTTTAACCAATCATAATTAAGTATTAAACAAAAGATTTTTTTTTTAACCAATTAAATTGCGTATCGGCGTTTTCGGATCGAATTCGATCCGATTTTTTTACTTATAAACAAAAAGTTTTGACTTGCAGTTTAATGCTTATTTACAAGTTAAGTAGCAAAAATTTTTAACCATGTCTGACGCAGCAGCTAAAGGAGGAAAACAGGCACCTAAAGTAGCCAAGAAAGGTGAAAAAAGAGCCGGCAAAAAAGGAGGAAAGATTGGTGGAACTGGTGAAAAGAAACGCAAGAGAAAGAGAAAGGAAAGTTATGCTATTTACATCTACAATGTTTTGAAACAAGTTCACCCAGATGTCGGAGTTTCAAGCAAAGCTATGAGCATCATGAACTCATTTGTCAACGACATCTTTGAGCGCATTGCTTCCGAAGCTTCGCGTTTGGCTCTTCAAAACAAAAAGTCGACCATCTCTTCTCGTGAAATTCAAACCGCAGTACGTCTTCTCTTGCCTGGAGAACTTGCAAAACACGCAGTCAGTGAAGGAACAAAAGCCGTCACAAAATACACAAGCAGCAAGTAAACCAACGTCTACCAAACACAAACGGTCTTTTTTAAGACCACACATCTTTAAAAAAACATTTACTTGGCGTCACTACAAGTTAACCGAAGTTAATAAAACTTCTAAATAATGTGCTTAAGAACACTAGCCTACATTTAAAATACTTCCCCATGTGTGTGTGGATTAGCTTCACTTTTCATACGTATTATTAGCTGTACTTGCAGAAAAGACAAGTACATTGATCCATGTTATTGCTTACATTTAACTTAACCCAGCTTTTCACGGAAACACTCCCAGGCAAATTAACCCTACAAAGTATTTCTAAATTTTTTTTGTGTCATATATGACATAGTATCGTATAGCAATAAATGTAACTGTGACAAGACTTTACACATTGTGTAATTTGGAAGCGTGCACAAAGTAATGTTTTAAAAGATTTGTGGCTATAAAAATAGCCGTTTTTGTTGAGCAATGACAACGCTTAACCTCCGAATCCGTAAAGAGTTCTTCCTTGACGTTTTAAGGCATAAACAACATCCATAGCGGTAACGGTCTTGCGTTTAGCGTGCTCTGTGTAGGTTACAGCATCACGAATAACATTCTCTAAGAAAACCTTCAGTACACCTCTGGTTTCCTCATAGATAAGGCCAGAGATACGTTTGACACCACCTCGTCGAGCAAGACGCCGAATAGCAGGTTTTGTGATTCCCTGAATGTTATCACGAAGAATTTTTCGGTGACGTTTAGCACCTCCTTTTCCCAATCCTTTACCTCCTTTTCCGCGTCCAGACATATTGATATAGTTGCGTACAGAACGAGTACAAAAACAACGTTTGAGTTAACAGAATTCAGACAGCTTTAAAAAGAGGCCATAAAATTACCTACTGCTCGTGGAAACACCCTAATTAACCAATAGAGTTGCGTCATTACAAAATGTTCCGAACATTTTGTACATTTTTTTTAAGTAAAACTGTAGTTTTTTTAAAAATTCGTGGTCTTAATGTTTCAGTAAGGCAATAAATTTGGCATCGTTGGAATTCGCCAAACCTTCTGCTACTTACTAAAAAAAAAAAAAGTCAAAAGCTTTTGTGTATCAGAAGATACAGCCGTTTTCCCGTAGCCAAAAAACACAGATTTTATAAAAATGTTAAAGTAATGAGCGTAATGTCATTATGCAGCCAATCAGAAATTACTTTCTTAGCACCAATCAAATGGTTTGTTTTGAACCTTAGCTGTCAATCAATATGAGAAATAAAACTTTGGCGCGATAGTGCATTTTAGACCGTCTTGTGTATCCGTACTACATCGACTTCTTAAAATATGGCTCGTACAAAGCAAACTGCACGTAAATCTACTGGAGGAAAGGCTCCACGAAAACAACTCGCCACTAAAGCTGCGAGGAAAAGCGCACCAGCTACTGGAGGAGTGAAAAAACCACATCGTTACAGACCTGGTACAGTTGCTCTCAGAGAAATCAGAAGATACCAGAAGTCAACCGAGCTCTTGATCCGCAAGTTGCCTTTCCAGCGTCTTGTGCGAGAAATTGCTCAGGACTTCAAAACAGATCTGCGATTCCAGAGCACAGCCGTTATGGCTCTGCAAGAGGCTTCTGAAGCGTACCTTGTTGGCTTGTTCGAGGATACTAACTTGTGTGCCATTCACGCAAAACGAGTTACAATCATGCCTAAAGACATCCAGTTGGCAAGAAGAATTCGTGGGGAACGTGCCTAAGCATCTTACCAAACAAAAAACGGCTATTTTTATAGCCACACATCCATAAAAAATATTACGGCTAGCTTTTTATATCAAACTTTGTCCTGCTTTCTGTTTAAATTTTATGCTACATAAAAATTTTATGCTACATAAAGTTTGACAATGTTAAAAATATGAAGGGCAAGAAAAGTAAAAGCAAGAAAATAAGAAATTTAAAAACGAAAATACTTAAACTTAGGGAATCTAATCTTAAATTTACTCTTTTTTAACTGTTTAAGTGACTTAAACAAGTTTAACTTTGTACCAAGATAATGTTTTTTTGTAAATGTGTGGCTATAAAAATAGCCGTTTGTTAATGTAATAGCCAGATACACACAAATGTATTTTTTTGCGGTCTTCTTTGCTGCCTTTTTGGGAGTCTTTTTGACCTTCTTTGCTGCAGGTTTTTTAGCAACAGGCTTCTTTGTGGGTTTCTTAGCTGCTGGTTTCTTAGCCGAGGCTTTCTTTGTGGCAGGCTTCTTTGCTGCTTTCTTTGGCGTGCTCTTCTTTGCTGGCTTCTTTTTTGGTGTACTTTTCTTTGCAGTAGGCTTCTTTGCCGTTGGCTTTTTTGCTGCGGCCTTTTTCTTAGGTTTTTCTTTTTTTACCTGACCTAGCTTGAATGATCCAGAAGCACCAGTGCCTTTAGTTTGAATCAAATCGCCTGATGTTACTCCTCGTTTAAGAGCCATTTTCAGATGATGATCTGAGTTTTCAGCAACTTTGTAATTTGCATGAATATATTTTGTAATAGCTTGGCGAGATGAACCACCGCGTTCCTTTAGGGTAGCGATAGCAGCCTTGATCATGTCCACATATTTAGGGTGATCAGCTGTCTTCTTTGCAGCAGGTTTCTTCTTGGGTGCGATTTTCTTTGGAGAAGCTGCTTCACTCATTTTTAATGTTTTCTTACAACAATCCAACGATAAACGATGCTTGTTATCACAGTAGAAGTATACTAAACATTACCGTGTAAATGAGATATAATTTAAGACGGTGCGAAGTATGCGGACGTAAAAGTACCACTCCCGGGAATTGATTTGGCGCGAAAACAGAAATGTGTGTTTCTGTACATCGTATAATGTCCGTTTTGGGTGCCGCGACTATGCGAAAGCATGTTAATTTTTATTTGTAGTACGACGCAATAGTCTGCAAGAGAAGCTGCTGGAGTTTGAGGTCTTCAGCATTACATCTAGTCTGTTAATTTGGGCTTCTTCCGCGCTCGTGTTAGGATTTTCATAAAGCGTTCTTTGGTTTGCGTTGCGTATGTCGGCCTACATCATCGACACGGCCTGTTTCCGGCTATTAGGAGCAATTCATATATTGGGCACTGCGTTTCGACTTTTTTATTAGACCACAGTAAAAAAATTCACTCACAGAAGTCCCTTTCTTTCATGGCTACAAACACGAAGAATTCTGTCGTAAGTAAAACGAATGCGCAAGCCAAAATGACGATGGGGCGAAGTCATAAGCATGGCCCTGTGGCCCAATGGATAAGGCATCTGACTACGAATCAGGGGATTCCAGGTTCGACTCCTGGCAGGGTCGCACTGTCGCATTTCGGCTGCATGGTCTACTGTGTAACGCGCGCGCACGTTCTGGCGTAATGCGTTGATAAACGGAATGTACGCAGACATATTGGAAAGTAATATCACGCACTTAGTATCGTCGCCTTTGTTAGCATTCATGTAAGTTACCATCCACTCGCTACAGTCGCTCTCCATCCTACGGCTAAATCAACAGCCGTGATTTTTACTATGTCGCCGTCCATCCGTACGCGGTGACAGTTGTAAGCTTTACAGTAACGTGACATGCTCCACAAGCAGTTACGGTGTGTGGACGATGCCTATCATGGCAACGCTTGTTCTTTATCGCTTCTCGGCCTAATGGCTAAGATCAAGTGTAGTATCTGTTCTTATCAGTTTAATATCTGGTAGGCCATTCTCTGAATGGTCAGTATATTAATCTGATTTTTGGCCTTGGGTCATGGAGGTGGATTCATTCACGCCGTGACCACGGGTTGCCTTGGTGTTGCACTATTACCGATGGCGGCCCACATAAGCAATAAAAGAATAATAGCAGTCCTCTTTCCGACGGCACTCTGCATAGTCTACGGCGGGAACAAAACGCGTACACTGGGGGAGAATACAGCCTATGCCCCGCGACACGGCAGTTTATAACACACTCAAGCCACAAGCATTAACAAACTTTGAAGGGTACCCTCATGCTACGGTGCAGTTCCAACTCATACTTACCTGACGGGGAAGTAAAGACTGATCAATGAGGGTTTTCTTCCAGAGTGAGGCTCTTGCATTGCACTACGCTTGGGCTGACCTCTGCGATTACTGCAAACGTCAGTAACTCGACCGTACAATTTCTGGTAGTGGGGGCCTGCGTCCGCGCTCGCCCCCTCCTTAAGTCAAAATGAATGAGCTTAGAAAAGTTGCGCGGCCAAATGTCGGTGGTGACTTAAACGCTAAGGTAAAACCTCGCTTGGCTGTTACGAAACGTGATTGCGATATAAGTCCTCGGAAGGCGGCGGAATTTTATTTTATTTGCCATTCCGTCAGGGTTATTGGATGATCGGCAATAGATCGAGTTTGTATGCATTTGAAAGCTCTTTTTTCTCGTACTATCACCTGAAAATGTCGTAGGAAAATGTCATAGGAAACACTTTCAACAACCGCCACGTTCCTTAATTGTTATAACAAGAAATATATCACAGCAAATGAAAATGAAAAGCCTACGACACCGGGAGTTCCCAGGCGGTCCCCCATCCAAGTACTATCCCGGCCCGACGATGCTTAACTTCCGTGATCAGACGAGAACGGGTGTGTTCATCGTGGTATGGCCGTAGACATTAGTAGGTGCAAATACGTGCAATTTATTTTGACGTTGTGATCAAATTTTTTTATTTAATTTCTTTGAGTTACTTAGGACAAGGCGTATGCATGGATTATCTATTAGACTTTAAGGTTATAGTTTTGTGAAAAAAACAATGTTTTTTTAAAGATGTGTGGCTATAAAAATAGCCGTTGTTTTCTGAGTGTAGCGGTTTACTTCTTCTGTCCTTTGTCGTTCTTCTTTGGGAGTAAGACAGCTTGAATGTTTGGCAAAACACCACCAGCTGCAATGGTTACACCGCTCAAAAGTTTGTTTAATTCTTCATCATTACGAACAGCCAATTGTAAATGTCTTGGAATAATCCTAGCTTTTTTGTTGTCTCTTGCTGCGTTACCAGCCAACTCCAATATCTCAGCAGATAAATATTCCAAGACGGCTGCTAAGTAAACTGGTGCTCCAGATCCAATTCGGTTAGCATAGTGCCCTCTACGAAGGAATCTATGCACTCTACCGACTGGAAATTGAAGTCCAGCTCTTGAGGATCTTGTCTTGGCTTTAGCCTTAGCTTTTCCACCTTTTCCACGTCCAGACATAACTGCGATTTGATTTGTAAGTTAATACAAAAACGTACGAATATTTAACGTAAGTGTTAACGAAATAAACTTTACTCGTTTTTTCATCATAAAAATAGGATCGAAATCATGTTTTTTTAACCAATCATAATTAAGTATTAAACAAAAGATTTTTTTTTTAACCAATTAAATTGCGTATCGGCGTTTTCGGATCGAATTCGATCCGATTTTTTTACTTATAAACAAAAAGTTTTGACTTGCAGTTTAATGCTTATTTACAAGTTAAGTAGCAAAAATTTTTAACCATGTCTGACGCAGCAGCTAAAGGAGGAAAACAGGCACCTAAAGTAGCCAAGAAAGGTGAAAAAAGAGCCGGCAAAAAAGGAGGAAAGATTGGTGGAACTGGTGAAAAGAAACGCAAGAGAAAGAGAAAGGAAAGTTATGCTATTTACATCTACAATGTTTTGAAACAAGTTCACCCAGATGTCGGAGTTTCAAGCAAAGCTATGAGCATCATGAACTCATTTGTCAACGACATCTTTGAGCGCATTGCTTCCGAAGCTTCGCGTTTGGCTCTTCAAAACAAAAAGTCGACCATCTCTTCTCGTGAAATTCAAACCGCAGTACGTCTTCTCTTGCCTGGAGAACTTGCAAAACACGCAGTCAGTGAAGGAACAAAAGCCGTCACAAAATACACAAGCAGCAAGTAAACCAACGTCTACCAAACACAAACGGTCTTTTTTAAGACCACACATCTTTAAAAAAACATTTACTTGGCGTCACTACAAGTTAACCGAAGTTAATAAAACTTCTAAATAATGTGCTTAAGAACACTAGCCTACATTTAAAATACTTCCCCATGTGTGTGTGGATTAGCTTCACTTTTCATACGTATTATTAGCTGTACTTGCAGAAAAGACAAGTACATTGATCCATGTTATTGCTTACATTTAACTTAACCCAGCTTTTCACGGAAACACTCCCAGGCAAATTAACCCTACAAAGTATTTCTAAATTTTTTTTGTGTCATATATGACATAGTATCGTATAGCAATAAATGTAACTGTGACAAGACTTTACACATTGTGTAATTTGGAAGCGTGCACAAAGTAATGTTTTAAAAGATTTGTGGCTATAAAAATAGCCGTTTTTGTTGAGCAATGACAACGCTTAACCTCCGAATCCGTAAAGAGTTCTTCCTTGACGTTTTAAGGCATAAACAACATCCATAGCGGTAACGGTCTTGCGTTTAGCGTGCTCTGTGTAGGTTACAGCATCACGAATAACATTCTCTAAGAAAACCTTCAGTACACCTCTGGTTTCCTCATAGATAAGGCCAGAGATACGTTTGACACCACCTCGTCGAGCAAGACGCCGAATAGCAGGTTTTGTGATTCCCTGAATGTTATCACGAAGAATTTTTCGGTGACGTTTAGCACCTCCTTTTCCCAATCCTTTACCTCCTTTTCCGCGTCCAGACATATTGATATAGTTGCGTACAGAACGAGTACAAAAACAACGTTTGAGTTAACAGAATTCAGACAGCTTTAAAAAGAGGCCATAAAATTACCTACTGCTCGTGGAAACACCCTAATTAACCAATAGAGTTGCGTCATTACAAAATGTTCCGAACATTTTGTACATTTTTTTAAGTAAAACTGTAGTTTTTTTAAAAATTCGTGGTCTTAATGTTTCAGTAAGGCAATAAATTTGGCATCGTTGGAATTCGCCAAACCTTCTGCTACTTACTAAAAAAAAAAAAAGTCAAAAGCTTTTGTGTATCAGAAGATACAGCCGTTTTCCCGTAGCCAAAAAACACAGATTTTATAAAAATGTTAAAGTAATGAGCGTAATGTCATTATGCAGCCAATCAGAAATTACTTTCTTAGCACCAATCAAATGGTTTGTTTTGAACCTTAGCTGTCAATCAATATGAGAAATAAAACTTTGGCGCGATAGTGCATTTTAGACCGTCTTGTGTATCCGTACTACATCGACTTCTTAAAATATGGCTCGTACAAAGCAAACTGCACGTAAATCTACTGGAGGAAAGGCTCCACGAAAACAACTCGCCACTAAAGCTGCGAGGAAAAGCGCACCAGCTACTGGAGGAGTGAAAAAACCACATCGTTACAGACCTGGTACAGTTGCTCTCAGAGAAATCAGAAGATACCAGAAGTCAACCGAGCTCTTGATCCGCAAGTTGCCTTTCCAGCGTCTTGTGCGAGAAATTGCTCAGGACTTCAAAACAGATCTGCGATTCCAGAGCACAGCCGTTATGGCTCTGCAAGAGGCTTCTGAAGCGTACCTTGTTGGCTTGTTCGAGGATACTAACTTGTGTGCCATTCACGCAAAACGAGTTACAATCATGCCTAAAGACATCCAGTTGGCAAGAAGAATTCGTGGGGAACGTGCCTAAGCATCTTACCAAACAAAAAACGGCTATTTTTATAGCCACACATCCATAAAAAATATTACGGCTAGCTTTTTATATCAAACTTTGTCCTGCTTTCTGTTTAAATTTTATGCTACATAAAAATTTTATGCTACATAAAGTTTGACAATGTTAAAAATATGAAGGGCAAGAAAAGTAAAAGCAAGAAAATAAGAAATTTAAAAACGAAAATACTTAAACTTAGGGAATCTAATCTTAAATTTACTCTTTTTTAACTGTTTAAGTGACTTAAACAAGTTTAACTTTGTACCAAGATAATGTTTTTTTGTAAATGTGTGGCTATAAAAATAGCCGTTTGTTAATGTAATAGCCAGATACACACAAATTATTTTTTTGCGGTCTTCTTTGCTGCCTTTTTGGGAGTCTTTTTGACCTTCTTTGCTGCAGGTTTTTTAGCAACAGGCTTCTTTGTGGGTTTCTTAGCTGCTGGTTTCTTAGCCGAGGCTTTCTTTGTGGCAGGCTTCTTTGCTGCTTTCTTTGGCGTGCTCTTCTTTGCTGGCTTCTTTTTTGGTGTACTTTTCTTTGCAGTAGGCTTCTTTGCCGTTGGCTTTTTTGCTGCGGCCTTTTTCTTAGGTTTTTCTTTTTTTACCTGACCTAGCTTGAATGATCCAGAAGCACCAGTGCCTTTAGTTTGAATCAAATCGCCTGATGTTACTCCTCGTTTAAGAGCCATTTTCAGATGATGATCTGAGTTTTCAGCAACTTTGTAATTTGCATGAATATATTTTGTAATAGCTTGGCGAGATGAACCACCGCGTTCCTTTAGGGTAGCGATAGCAGCCTTGATCATGTCCACATATTTAGGGTGATCAGCTGTCTTCTTTGCAGCAGGTTTCTTCTTGGGTGCGATTTTCTTTGGAGAAGCTGCTTCACTCATTTTTAATGTTTTCTTACAACAATCCAACGATAAACGATGCTTGTTATCACAGTAGAAGTATACTAAACATTACCGTGTAAATGAGATATAATTTAAGACGGTGCGAAGTATGCGGACGTAAAAGTACCACTCCCGGGAATTGATTTGGCGCGAAAACAGAAATGTGTGTTTCTGTACATCGTATAATGTCCGTTTTGGGTGCCGCGACTATGCGAAAGCATGTTAATTTTTATTTGTAGTACGACGCAATAGTCTGCAAGAGAAGCTGCTGGAGTTTGAGGTCTTCAGCATTACATCTAGTCTGTTAATTTGGGCTTCTTCCGCGCTCGTGTTAGGATTTTCATAAAGCGTTCTTTGGTTTGCGTTGCGTATGTCGGCCTACATCATCGACACGGCCTGTTTCCGGCTATTAGGAGCAATTCATATATTGGGCACTGCGTTTCGACTTTTTTATTAGACCACAGTAAAAAAATTCACTCACAGAAGTCCCTTTCTTTCATGGCTACAAACACGAAGAATTCTGTCGTAAGTAAAACGAATGCGCAAGCCAAAATGACGATGGGGCGAAGTCATAAGCATGGCCCTGTGGCCCAATGGATAAGGCATCTGACTACGAATCAGGGGATTCCAGGTTCGACTCCTGGCAGGGTCGCACTGTCGCATTTCGGCTGCATGGTCTACTGTGTAACGCGCGCGCACGTTCTGGCGTAATGCGTTGATAAACGGAATGTACGCAGACATATTGGAAAGTAATATCACGCACTTAGTATCGTCGCCTTTGTTAGCATTCATGTAAGTTACCATCCACTCGCTACAGTCGCTCTCCATCCTACGGCTAAATCAACAGCCGTGATTTTTACTATGTCGCCGTCCATCCGTACGCGGTGACAGTTGTAAGCTTTACAGTAACGTGACATGCTCCACAAGCAGTTACGGTGTGTGGACGATGCCTATCATGGCAACGCTTGTTCTTTATCGCTTCTCGGCCTAATGGCTAAGATCAAGTGTAGTATCTGTTCTTATCAGTTTAATATCTGGTAGGCCATTCTCTGAATGGTCAGTATATTAATCTGATTTTTGGCCTTGGGTCATGGAGGTGGATTCATTCACGCCGTGACCACGGGTTGCCTTGGTGTTGCACTATTACCGATGGCGGCCCACATAAGCAATAAAAGAATAATAGCAGTCCTCTTTCCGACGGCACTCTGCATAGTCTACGGCGGGAACAAAACGCGTACACTGGGGGAGAATACAGCCTATGCCCCGCGACACGGCAGTTTATAACACACTCAAGCCACAAGCATTAACAAACTTTGAAGGGTACCCTCATGCTACGGTGCAGTTCCAACTCATACTTACCTGACGGGGAAGTAAAGACTGATCAATGAGGGTTTTCTTCCAGAGTGAGGCTCTTGCATTGCACTACGCTTGGGCTGACCTCTGCGATTACTGCAAACGTCAGTAACTCGACCGTACAATTTCTGGTAGTGGGGGCCTGCGTCCGCGCTCGCCCCCTCCTTAAGTCAAAATGAATGAGCTTAGAAAAGTTGCGCGGCCAAATGTCGGTGGTGACTTAAACGCTAAGGTAAAACCTCGCTTGGCTGTTACGAAACGTGATTGCGATATAAGTCCTCGGAAGGCGGCGGAATTTTATTTTATTTGCCATTCCGTCAGGGTTATTGGATGATCGGCAATAGATCGAGTTTGTATGCATTTGAAAGCTCTTTTTTCTCGTACTATCACCTGAAAATGTCGTAGGAAAATGTCATAGGAAACACTTTCAACAACCGCCACGTTCCTTAATTGTTATAACAAGAAATATATCACAGCAAATGAAAATGAAAAGCCTACGACACCGGGAGTTCCCAGGCGGTCCCCCATCCAAGTACTATCCCGGCCCGACGATGCTTAACTTCCGTGATCAGACGAGAACGGGTGTGTTCATCGTGGTATGGCCGTAGACATTAGTAGGTGCAAATACGTGCAATTTATTTTGACGTTGTGATCAAATTTTTTTATTTAATTTCTTTGAGTTACTTAGGACAAGGCGTATGCATGGATTATCTATTAGACTTTAAGGTTATAGTTTTGTGAAAAAAACAATGTTTTTTTAAAGATGTGTGGCTATAAAAATAGCCGTTGTTTTCTGAGTGTAGCGGTTTACTTCTTCTGTCCTTTGTCGTTCTTCTTTGGGAGTAAGACAGCTTGAATGTTTGGCAAAACACCACCAGCTGCAATGGTTACACCGCTCAAAAGTTTGTTTAATTCTTCATCATTACGAACAGCCAATTGTAAATGTCTTGGAATAATCCTAGCTTTTTTGTTGTCTCTTGCTGCGTTACCAGCCAACTCCAATATCTCAGCAGATAAATATTCCAAGACGGCTGCTAAGTAAACTGGTGCTCCAGATCCAATTCGGTTAGCATAGTGCCCTCTACGAAGGAATCTATGCACTCTACCGACTGGAAATTGAAGTCCAGCTCTTGAGGATCTTGTCTTGGCTTTAGCCTTAGCTTTTCCACCTTTTCCACGTCCAGACATAACTGCGATTTGATTTGTAAGTTAATACAAAAACGTACGAATATTTAACGTAAGTGTTAACGAAATAAACTTTACTCGTTTTTTCATCATAAAAATAGGATCGAAATCATGTTTTTTTAACCAATCATAATTAAGTATTAAACAAAAGATTTTTTTTTTAACCAATTAAATTGCGTATCGGCGTTTTCGGATCGAATTCGATCCGATTTTTTTACTTATAAACAAAAAGTTTTGACTTGCAGTTTAATGCTTATTTACAAGTTAAGTAGCAAAAATTTTTAACCATGTCTGACGCAGCAGCTAAAGGAGGAAAACAGGCACCTAAAGTAGCCAAGAAAGGTGAAAAAAGAGCCGGCAAAAAAGGAGGAAAGATTGGTGGAACTGGTGAAAAGAAACGCAAGAGAAAGAGAAAGGAAAGTTATGCTATTTACATCTACAATGTTTTGAAACAAGTTCACCCAGATGTCGGAGTTTCAAGCAAAGCTATGAGCATCATGAACTCATTTGTCAACGACATCTTTGAGCGCATTGCTTCCGAAGCTTCGCGTTTGGCTCTTCAAAACAAAAAGTCGACCATCTCT
Organism: Hydractinia symbiolongicarpus; assembly: GCF_029227915.1. Taxonomy (NCBI): domain Eukaryota; kingdom Metazoa; phylum Cnidaria; class Hydrozoa; order Anthoathecata; family Hydractiniidae; genus Hydractinia; species Hydractinia symbiolongicarpus. The sequence goes on along the minus strand of NC_079883.1, from coordinate 7,802,314 downwards.
TCTCGTGAAATTCAAACCGCAGTACGTCTTCTCTTGCCTGGAGAACTTGCAAAACACGCAGTCAGTGAAGGAACAAAAGCCGTCACAAAATACACAAGCAGCAAGTAAACCAACGTCTACCAAACACAAACGGTCTTTTTTAAGACCACACATCTTTAAAAAAACATTTACTTGGCGTCACTACAAGTTAACCGAAGTTAATAAAACTTCTAAATAATGTGCTTAAGAACACTAGCCTACATTTAAAATACTTCCCCATGTGTGTGTGGATTAGCTTCACTTTTCATACGTATTATTAGCTGTACTTGCAGAAAAGACAAGTACATTGATCCATGTTATTGCTTACATTTAACTTAACCCAGCTTTTCACGGAAACACTCCCAGGCAAATTAACCCTACAAAGTATTTCTAAATTTTTTTTGTGTCATATATGACATAGTATCGTATAGCAATAAATGTAACTGTGACAAGACTTTACACATTGTGTAATTTGGAAGCGTGCACAAAGTAATGTTTTAAAAGATTTGTGGCTATAAAAATAGCCGTTTTTGTTGAGCAATGACAACGCTTAACCTCCGAATCCGTAAAGAGTTCTTCCTTGACGTTTTAAGGCATAAACAACATCCATAGCGGTAACGGTCTTGCGTTTAGCGTGCTCTGTGTAGGTTACAGCATCACGAATAACATTCTCTAAGAAAACCTTCAGTACACCTCTGGTTTCCTCATAGATAAGGCCAGAGATACGTTTGACACCACCTCGTCGAGCAAGACGCCGAATAGCAGGTTTTGTGATTCCCTGAATGTTATCACGAAGAATTTTTCGGTGACGTTTAGCACCTCCTTTTCCCAATCCTTTACCTCCTTTTCCGCGTCCAGACATATTGATATAGTTGCGTACAGAACGAGTACAAAAACAACGTTTGAGTTAACAGAATTCAGACAGCTTTAAAAAGAGGCCATAAAATTACCTACTGCTCGTGGAAACACCCTAATTAACCAATAGAGTTGCGTCATTACAAAATGTTCCGAACATTTTGTACATTTTTTTAAGTAAAACTGTAGTTTTTTTAAAAATTCGTGGTCTTAATGTTTCAGTAAGGCAATAAATTTGGCATCGTTGGAATTCGCCAAACCTTCTGCTACTTACTAAAAAAAAAAAAAGTCAAAAGCTTTTGTGTATCAGAAGATACAGCCGTTTTCCCGTAGCCAAAAAACACAGATTTTATAAAAATGTTAAAGTAATGAGCGTAATGTCATTATGCAGCCAATCAGAAATTACTTTCTTAGCACCAATCAAATGGTTTGTTTTGAACCTTAGCTGTCAATCAATATGAGAAATAAAACTTTGGCGCGATAGTGCATTTTAGACCGTCTTGTGTATCCGTACTACATCGACTTCTTAAAATATGGCTCGTACAAAGCAAACTGCACGTAAATCTACTGGAGGAAAGGCTCCACGAAAACAACTCGCCACTAAAGCTGCGAGGAAAAGCGCACCAGCTACTGGAGGAGTGAAAAAACCACATCGTTACAGACCTGGTACAGTTGCTCTCAGAGAAATCAGAAGATACCAGAAGTCAACCGAGCTCTTGATCCGCAAGTTGCCTTTCCAGCGTCTTGTGCGAGAAATTGCTCAGGACTTCAAAACAGATCTGCGATTCCAGAGCACAGCCGTTATGGCTCTGCAAGAGGCTTCTGAAGCGTACCTTGTTGGCTTGTTCGAGGATACTAACTTGTGTGCCATTCACGCAAAACGAGTTACAATCATGCCTAAAGACATCCAGTTGGCAAGAAGAATTCGTGGGGAACGTGCCTAAGCATCTTACCAAACAAAAAACGGCTATTTTTATAGCCACACATCCATAAAAAATATTACGGCTAGCTTTTTATATCAAACTTTGTCCTGCTTTCTGTTTAAATTTTATGCTACATAAAAATTTTATGCTACATAAAGTTTGACAATGTTAAAAATATGAAGGGCAAGAAAAGTAAAAGCAAGAAAATAAGAAATTTAAAAACGAAAATACTTAAACTTAGGGAATCTAATCTTAAATTTACTCTTTTTTAACTGTTTAAGTGACTTAAACAAGTTTAACTTTGTACCAAGATAATGTTTTTTTGTAAATGTGTGGCTATAAAAATAGCCGTTTGTTAATGTAATAGCCAGATACACACAAATTATTTTTTTGCGGTCTTCTTTGCTGCCTTTTTGGGAGTCTTTTTGACCTTCTTTGCTGCAGGTTTTTTAGCAACAGGCTTCTTTGTGGGTTTCTTAGCTGCTGGTTTCTTAGCCGAGGCTTTCTTTGTGGCAGGCTTCTTTGCTGCTTTCTTTGGCGTGCTCTTCTTTGCTGGCTTCTTTTTTGGTGTACTTTTCTTTGCAGTAGGCTTCTTTGCCGTTGGCTTTTTTGCTGCGGCCTTTTTCTTAGGTTTTTCTTTTTTTACCTGACCTAGCTTGAATGATCCAGAAGCACCAGTGCCTTTAGTTTGAATCAAATCGCCTGATGTTACTCCTCGTTTAAGAGCCATTTTCAGATGATGATCTGAGTTTTCAGCAACTTTGTAATTTGCATGAATATATTTTGTAATAGCTTGGCGAGATGAACCACCGCGTTCCTTTAGGGTAGCGATAGCAGCCTTGATCATGTCCACATATTTAGGGTGATCAGCTGTCTTCTTTGCAGCAGGTTTCTTCTTGGGTGCGATTTTCTTTGGAGAAGCTGCTTCACTCATTTTTAATGTTTTCTTACAACAATCCAACGATAAACGATGCTTGTTATCACAGTAGAAGTATACTAAACATTACCGTGTAAATGAGATATAATTTAAGACGGTGCGAAGTATGCGGACGTAAAAGTACCACTCCCGGGAATTGATTTGGCGCGAAAACAGAAATGTGTGTTTCTGTACATCGTATAATGTCCGTTTTGGGTGCCGCGACTATGCGAAAGCATGTTAATTTTTATTTGTAGTACGACGCAATAGTCTGCAAGAGAAGCTGCTGGAGTTTGAGGTCTTCAGCATTACATCTAGTCTGTTAATTTGGGCTTCTTCCGCGCTCGTGTTAGGATTTTCATAAAGCGTTCTTTGGTTTGCGTTGCGTATGTCGGCCTACATCATCGACACGGCCTGTTTCCGGCTATTAGGAGCAATTCATATATTGGGCACTGCGTTTCGACTTTTTTATTAGACCACAGTAAAAAAATTCACTCACAGAAGTCCCTTTCTTTCATGGCTACAAACACGAAGAATTCTGTCGTAAGTAAAACGAATGCGCAAGCCAAAATGACGATGGGGCGAAGTCATAAGCATGGCCCTGTGGCCCAATGGATAAGGCATCTGACTACGAATCAGGGGATTCCAGGTTCGACTCCTGGCAGGGTCGCACTGTCGCATTTCGGCTGCATGGTCTACTGTGTAACGCGCGCGCACGTTCTGGCGTAATGCGTTGATAAACGGAATGTACGCAGACATATTGGAAAGTAATATCACGCACTTAGTATCGTCGCCTTTGTTAGCATTCATGTAAGTTACCATCCACTCGCTACAGTCGCTCTCCATCCTACGGCT